>NW_007232661.1:8886-195317 GCF_000164805.1 Carlito syrichta | reverse complement strand
AGAGGGAGAGAGGGAGAGAGGGAGAGAGGGAGAGAGGGAGAGTCTCAGCAGAACCTTGAGGTGTCTCCAGTCCCACGTGCCATCTGCCTCACAACTGCATGAGAAACCTGAGCAAAACCAGCAGAAGAACTGCTCAGCTGAACCCAATCAGCTCACAGTACCATGAGGGATAACAGGACAGTAGCTGTTTTAAATCAACAATAGAGAACCGAAGCAGGTAGCTTGCCCTTTCGTGCATATCCAGCTTACAGTAGCTCTGCAGTCCATGAAGGAGTGGGAAAAGCCCCTCTTTTAGAGCACCAACACAAAGTTGCGTCTTCGGCAGCAGCTCTCACTTCTGCTTCCCTCCCTCAGGTTTTGACAAATGTTTCTCACAGTGCCAAGTTAGGAAGTAGTGATAGTGCTCTCCTCTGCATTTTTGCTTTCCCTCAAGATTTCATTCAAAAGAGCTAAAAACTTCCTATCCCCAGCTGAAAACTCCTCAGACAATTTAATACCTGCAGTCTGGGCCACCTGTTCCCTTAGGTAATTCTGGGCCCACCTCAAGCCAGGACTCCCTGCTTTATAGATTAATTGAGTGTTAAGTCATTTGTTAGTTGTTAAAATCATTTGGAAAGGTGAGGCCTCCTTATGATCCAGTTATAGAAGATCACCTCAGGGCAGAAGGGAAACTGAGGGACACCTGGTCTGTGGTATCCTCAAGTGCACCAATAACTTTGGTAGAATAAGTAAATATTACATCTTGCTTGCCTGCCTATTAATTGAAAAATTAGTATAAATGTTCTGAATCATAAAGTGTAAATATATTTAAAAGAATCACTAAATCTCCTTAGAACTTTCTGTCATTACATACTCTCCCAAACAACGAATACCAAAATCAACTATAGAGGTGAGTCTATAAGATATTTTGAGCTCCTAAACAGGCCTCTACTAAAAATTAGTTGGAACTTTTGATCTGGTCTAATTTTAATTTTATTGTTTATTTATTTATTTCTATATTCTTAGAGACAGGGTCTTGCTATGTTGCTCAGGCTGGTCTTGACCTTCTGGGCTCAGGTGATCCTCACGCCTCAGCCTCCTGAGCAGCTGTGTGACTACAGGCGTGAGCTACCGAGCCCAGCTTAATTCTCATTTTATTAATGAAGAAACTGCAGGGAGAAGGAGGAGAAATGGCTCACAAGAGGCTGGAGATTTTCCAGGAAAGTTCCAAATTCAAATTTCTCAGTCTTGAAGATGGCAACACAGGATTCCATGTCTGTATGCAGGAACCTCTAGGACACAAAAATCTCATTTTCTTTTTTTTGTTGTTGTTGGAGTCTCACTTTGTCACTCAGGTTGGAGAGCAGTGGCATGCTTGCAGCCACCACACCCTGGACCAGCTGGACTCAGGCGATCCTTCCACATCAGCCTTCCAAGTAGCTGGAACTATAGGCACATGCCACCATACCCAGCTAATTTTTTTTTATTATTTATTGTAGAGACGAGGTCTTATCAAGTTGCCCAGGCTGGTCTTGAACCCCTGGTCTCAGGCAATCCTCTCTCCTCGGCCTTCCAAAGTGCTGGGATTACAGGCTTGAGCCACCACGCCCAGCCTAAAAATCTCATTTTTAAAACAACAATCATGAGCAAACATGGGAACAAATGGCTTGATTTTTTTTTTTTCATGCTAAATTTACAGGGGCTTCCTCACCTTGGGAAAGGAAGCATCTTCAAGGTAAGCTGCACGGCAATATTCTGTGGGTCTGTCATCCTTTGTTCACATTTGTCTACCCACCAACAAATATTTATTGAGCATCTACTTTTCTTAGACACTTTGGGTCTCAAGTCTTTGCCCTCCAAGGGCCTACAGGCTAGTTAGGGAGAAGGTGAATAGAAGGAAGTCTCCAACATACAAACGAATTCTGTTCTGAGAGCATGTTTGTAAGTCCAATTTGTTTTAAGTCCAACAATGTTAGTCGAGGTACCCAACGAACACAATCTGCTATGTAGTACTGTATGTATTTAATAAGCTATACTGACACCTGGTGGAGAGAAAAATACATAAAGCTGGTATACATCGTTAAAGTTTGTAACTTGAAGGTTCATATGTAGGGAATGTACTGTAAAATTAAATGTAGCAAGAGATGCCCTATGACAGAGGCAGAGGTAGTGCTGTGCAGACAGATGCTGTTCTGGCTTCCCTCAGGTTCCCACTGCTGATTCTGCACATCTGCTCCCTCCTCTGCATGCTTTGTGCCTCCTGGCTCACACTAGCCACCTTCCTCAGAAGACTACTCTTGGGCTAATGGAGACACTTTGCCTTAACACAAAGATCTGAAGTTCCTGGGACTTCATGCAGCCCCAGGGGCCCAAAGCCAATGATTGACTTGCCTCTAAGTGGGACACTTTTTGCCGTGTAATTGACCCCACAGAGCTCATCACAGGATCAGGTCAAGGCTGGGATGTCCCCCTGCAGATCGAACCCTGGTTTTGACTTTTTCCCTCTCCCTAGCCTGCTCTTTTGAGAGTTGACTTCTCTGATCTTGTTTGAACAGGGCAAAGAAAAAGCACACCTTACGAAACCCCAACTCCTCCTTACCAGGTAATGTACTATTTGGGAGAACATCATTTCCTCCCTCACTGTTATTTATCTTTCTGACCTTTCCTAAGAGCCCTTATCTCAGTAAGAAATTGGTTTTCTCTTGGCATACTTATAATTTAAACTCTGGACTCACAGGCTGCGATCGGGTCTGTCTGACAGAGCACGGGATCTGTCTAGCTGTCGAGGAGGGTCCGGGAACCCAGGGAATATCTCCAAAGTGAATCTGGAGAATGAGTTACAGCTGTGAAGATGTAAGTTATGGTAGAGAATGAATTTTCAGAACCTCTTGAGTTGGGAAGGCAGAGGAAGTTATCCTTGAGGCAAACCAAGCAGGGCTAAAGCGTCTGGGCCCAAGAGCAGTAGAATCTACACAGGAGCCAGGAGCCGGGTGGGGCACATTGTGGGCGTATCAGAATTGCTGAAGATAACTCCGCATGTAGGATTCCCACTAGTGGGGTGCAAATCTGCCATCTTTGCTGTGTCCCCTCACACCCAACAATGGGTCAAACTGCACAAATTCAAGTTCGTGGGTCTAACTCCAGAGAAATGAAAAAGAAGAAATTATTGTGTTGGACTCTTAGGTAGTATAGGCTCCATGAGATTCTAGGCTCTTCTAAGCAGGTGATACAGGGTAACAGTTACACTCACAGACTCTGGAGTCAGATTCCAGAGAGCTGAATCCTGGGTCTGCTTTCTGAGCAATGTGATCTGGGCAAATTCCTTCACCTGCTTTTGCCTTAATTTCCCTGTCTGTATGATGAGGTACACAGAACAACTCTCACAGGGTTGCCATGAGAAGTCCATGAGTTTATCAGTGGCATGCTCATGGCCACCCCAGCGTTAACATGCTGGGTTCTGGCGATCCTTTTGCCTCAGCCTTCCAAGTAACCAGAATTACAGGTGTGTGCTACCACACCCGGCTAATTTTTGATTTATTGTAGAGATGAGGTCTCGCCAAGTTACCTGGGCTGGTCTCAAACCCACGGGCTCAGGCAATCTGCTTGCCTCAGCTTCCCAAAGTTCTGGGATTACGGGCTGAGCCACCCGTATGTATATATGTAATACATAACGCTGGTGCTATGGGAGTGTCCACATATTAATGATCCTTTACACATCAGTAGTATTAGTCTAGCTTTATAGATAAGGAAACCAGGGCTCAAAGAGGTTAAGAAAGTCGACTCCAATTATTCAGCAGGTTATTTATTTATTTATTTATTTGTTTTGAGTTGGAGTCTTACTCTGTCACCCAGGTTGGAGTGCTCAAGCTGGTCTCGAACCCCTGAGTTCAGGCAGTCTTCTCACCTCTGCCACCCCAGTGTCGATCTCCTGGGCTTGGCGTTCCTTCCGCATCAGTCTTCCAAGTAGCCAGAACTACAGGTGTGTACCACCACACCCGGCTAATTTTTTATTTATTGTAGAGACAAAGTCTTGCCAAGTTGCCCAGGCTGGTCTCAAACCCACAGGTTCAGGCAATCCACTCGTCTCAGCCTCCCAAAGTGCTGGGATTACAGGCTGAGCCACCAAGCCTGGGCAGGTTGTTTAAAAACATCACTTAATGCTTACTGTACTTGCAAGAAAACAATAAAGCTGGCACTTAGATATTAGGAGAACCTAATATCTTACCACATACCTCATTGCCTCATGCAAGCAAGTCTGGGATAGTCCATTTTAATTATTTTATTATATTCAGGGACTTTCAGTGCTTTCAGCTGATCTAAAAAAGATTCAAATATAGGTCCACTGGGGACAGTCTTTCTGAATTCAAAAGAATGACTTCTAATTAGCCCCTGTATAGTTTACCTGTGAATGGATGACTAAAAATGCGTAAAAAAATTCTTTCCTACCTCCTTTGATAGGTTAAATATTTCTTTTGAAATCACGTCTCTTCTATTAATTTGCTTAATGGACTTTTGCCTTTGATTCGGAGCACAGGGAGAGGTAAATCGGAACAGGCAAGGCTCCAGGGACACAGATCTCACATTTTTGTGATGACAGTGAGGTCTCATTAATGAGAACTAATTGAGGGAGGAGGAGGCTGAGCTGGTGAGAAGTCAGAATTGAAAATCTGCCGCCCCCCTTCGTCATTTTGAAATCATACAATAATTCAAAGCCGACTCATAAAACTCATTCATCCATTTATTCATTCAACAGTCCTTAGGTTTCAGGAATAGATGTGAATGATCTAAAATTAGCTTATTGATTACTTGAATGTAAATGAACGGTTCTAAAATGCTTGAGGGGGCTGGAAAAAATAGCTCTTCTAGGTATTTAAAACATTTCTCTCTTGCTTACTTTGTTAATTTGTTTCACAAACCTTAAGAAGCTGCAAGGGAAACTTCAACTTGGATTTTTCCTGAACTATCAAGAATTTGAACTCAGTTCCTTGTGTCTTTAAAATCCCCTATTTCTCTCCCTTGTGTCTTTATCTGAGTGTGTGTATACAGCTGCATCTAGCATGGTATCTTGCACACAGCAGGTCTCCATGTGGTTACTGTTGATTGAGGGGATCTCAAAGATTAAGAAATGGGGACTGACCGGGCACACTGGCTCATGCCTGTAATCCCAGCACTTTGAGAGGCAGAGGTGAGAGGACTGCCTGAGCTCAGGGGTTCGAGACCAGCTTGAGCAACATGGCAAGACCTCGTCTCTACAATAAATAAAAAAAAAGCAGCCAGACCACATGGTGGTGCATGCCTGTGGTTCCAGTTACTTGGAAAGTTGAGGCAGAAAGATTGCCTGAGCCTAGCAGGTCAGGGCTGTGATGGCCATAAATGTGCTACTGCACTCCAGCCTGGACGATAAAGTGAGACTCTGAGTCAAAAAAATAAAAAGAAAAAGAAAAGAAAAGAAAGGAAACAAAAAAAAGAAATGGGTACTAAATAACAAAACTGAAAAATATTTCCCTATTTCCTTTTGGGAAGAGGTATGTATTCTCTGAGACCTACGATTAAACCAACTCTTTTGTAAGTGGTGTTTCTGCACAGCAATGGCCATGAGGGCAGGATCCTGGCTGTTCAGCATTCATCTGGTTCATGCTATCCTCTCCTCACCCTGCACCGACTCAACGCTTGCCTCAAAGAGGATGCTCAAATCCTTCCTGGAAGTGGGCTGATAGGGGATGAGTAAATAGACAAGCGTCTGAATAAATAATCATAGCATAAGGGCATAGTCACCGTCTTTATATTCCCACAGCTCCAGAGACCATCCTCAGTGCTCCAGGTGTGGGGAAACGTTTACCAGAGATTTACTGGGGAAACAAAACCACCTGTTGCTCCTTCCTCAGGTGTCTTTTGGGGACTAGACATTTGAGAGTTTCCGGGGTCTCTTGCTTTCAGGTTAGGCACTGCCATAGGAATGCTACATGTTGGAGGGAATCAGGACATCACTTGAAGCCCCTGATCAGAATGGAATTGAATGTTGGAGGGTAGAAAGACAGGGTTTGGGGCAAGTTTATTGAGAGTCAGAGTTTGCAAAGTTTAAACTAAATTTCTTTTACCTGAGGTGAAGAAAAAAATCTTGCTGCCTCCATCTATACTAGAGTTCCCCTGGGACTAATCAATAAGTAATTAGAGAGAGCTAGGAATTTAATATACAGAGAGATTGATGGGAGGAATCTATACAGTGGTAAGTGGAATGCTAAACCCCCTTGGGGACTTAGGAAAAAGTTCCTGAGAAAGGGTGAGCTGAGTGAAGATCTTCAAACATTGCCGGCTCATCCCCAAAACATAGGTGCCTCAGCTTATGCCCTTGTCCCTGCCCTTGGCCACTCAGGAATCTGAATACCTGGATGCAGATCTGTCTCCTCTCCAATGTGGCCTCACAGGACCTTGGGAAGGCTGGCCTCAGAGCAGGAGTGATGCTCAGAATGACCCGTAAAACAAGGATAGTCATAAACTGGGTGAGGAGGGTAGGGGGACTGGGGCATAGCTGTATTTTTGTTTTTGTTTTTGAGTGGGAATCTCACTCCATCGCCCAGGCTGAAGTGCAGAGGCACGCTTATAGCCACTCCAGTGTTGGCCTGCTGGGTTCTGGCAATCCTTCCACCTCAGCCTTCCAAATAGCTGGAACTATAGGCACACGTTACCAAGTCTGGCTAATGTTTTACTTATTGTAGAGACAAGGTCTCACCAAGTTGCTCAGGCTGGTCTCGAACCCACAGTTTCAGACAATCCACTCACCTCGGCCTCCCAAAGTGCTAGGATTACAGGCTGAGCCACCGAGCCCGGCCAAGAGCTGTTGTTCTGTGTGTATCCAACAGGGGTAGGCTAAAAGAACAGAACATTAGAAGATGGCTTAAAACCAAAGAAACACGATACCTACAATGTATGGCAAATGCATGGAGTCAATCATAAGATTATTGAAAATTTACACAGAGTATAATTTGGCCATAGTCATCAAAGTTACAAATGCACATACTCTTGATTCAGCAATGCCACTTCCAGGAATCTCTCCTGCAGATAGACTCCCACACATGTGGAGTGGTGGATGTCTACAGTTATTCATTGTGGTATTAATTATAAGATCAAAAGTGTGGAAACAACCTGAAAATATTAAAGGGTATAATTAAGTATATAGTGACATGGGCATCCCATGGAAGGCCATGAAGAATAAAGGATTCATTCAATTCATTCAACACTTTCTGAGGCCAGGCACAGTGGTTCACACTTGTAATTCTAGCACTTTGAGAGGTCAAGGTGGGAGGAGCACTTGAGCCTAGGAGTTCAAGACTAGTCTGGGTGACATAGAAGGACCTCATCTCTACAAAAAAAAATCAAAAAACTAGTTGGTTATGGTAGTGTGTGCCTACAGTCTCAGCTACTCAAGAGGTTAAGGTAGAAGGATCACTTGGCCCAGGAGGTTGAGGCTGCAGTAAGCTGTGATCATGCCACAGCATTCC
The DNA here is from genome assembly GCF_000164805.1 of Carlito syrichta. Taxonomy (NCBI): domain Eukaryota; kingdom Metazoa; phylum Chordata; class Mammalia; order Primates; family Tarsiidae; genus Carlito; species Carlito syrichta. The sequence continues at coordinate 187,839 of NW_007232661.1, read as the reverse complement.
ATCCTGGGTGACAGAGTGAGTCACTGACTCAAAAACAAACAATCAAAAAATGTTCTGAATTCCTCCTCTGTGTTGGGTTCTGTTTTAGATGCTGAATATATAATGGTGAACAAAACAGTCAAAAACCCCTGCCTTCCAGAGCTTACATTCTGATGGGAGATGCTTCATTTCATGTATTGATAGAGAATAATCTTCATAATCTTTTGTTACATGAAAAGAGCAATGTTCAGGTTGTCATGTAAATGTTGATATATGCATTAAGTGTCTCTGGAAGGACACACAAGCTGATAGCATGGCAGCCTCTAGGTAGAGGACAGGAAATGTTCCCTGTTTACCCTTTGGTGTTCTTTGATATTTGAACCATTTGTAGGTTACTCATGTAAAAAATGTAATTTCGATTAGTTTATTAAAAGGTAGTATAGAATGTAATTGTTGATCCTAACCCTGTCCTCTCATTCCAACTTCAACCTCCGCAGGAAAGAGAAAGGATTCAGTACAAGAGAGAGAGAGATCCTTCAGAGGATCTTTTTATCAGAAGGAGGTCCTCCTAACTAAACGTTGTCTCCTCTCTCTCTCTCTCTCTCTCTCTCTCTCTCTCTCTCTCTCTCTCTCTCTCTCTCTGTGTGTGTGTGTGTGTGTGTGTGTGTGTGTTGGTGACCAATCAACTGTTTGCTTGCAACTTTCTCCATTTCATTATGTAAAGTCTCATGTCCTGGGAAACCCCTCAGTCCTGTGTAACTAGGACAGTTGACCACCCTGTCTATCTCCTCCCATAGAATGGGACAGAGATGGAGAGGATGAAGAAGAGGAGATGGAGACATCAATCACATACAGTTTTACTCTCTGAGTTTCTCACATTCCTGGCACTTATATTCTAAAGTCTCCAGAACATGTCTCTTTGGCTTATAGACTTATATGACTTATCTCTCTGAACCTCAGCTTATTTATCAATAAAATGGGGCTACTTATCTTCCCCTCCCACCATTTTTAAGGCCCTACTGTTTTTCTCCATCACCAGCCTCATGCCAACACAGCCTCCACACTCAGCTGAGTTTCTGCAGCCCATCATGATATTTACCTCTCTCTCTCTCTCTCTCTCTCTCTCTCTCGTAGTTACCTGGCTAAACCCCAAGCTGGTTAGAGACAATATCTTCCTATGTTTTCCCTGAACCTGAGAAGCGAATACAGCTGGAGAAAATGACACCATGTGCTGACTGGCTTTGCTTCGACTTGTGACCAAAAGCATCTGGTGGGCCCTTGGCACTGCTCAACAGTGCAATGGTATTTCCCAAACCAGTTCCTTCTTTCATTCTCTGAGATGACTTCATCACACCCTACTTCTCTTTGCCCTTAAACCTTCAGCACAACATCCCTCCTTGAGTCTTGGTGGAGGGCCTTAGATCTGATTTCACTGAGAAAATAGAAGCAACCAAAAGAGAAATCAGCATCTTTTCACCCCATGGACACGGCCTCATCTGCACCATGTTCTCTGTCTTCTGTCCTGTTGCAGAAGATGAGCAATCCGTGTTCCCTTCTGAGCCCAACCCTTCCTCTTGTGCTCTTACTTTCCACCCTCTCACCCAATCCCCTGCAAGAGTCATTTCTGTCTCTGAATTCATCCCTCATTACCCCCTTATGTCCTTCCCACACTTCCCTTCACTCCTGGGTCACCACCATCTGTTTACAGAGGAGAAGCTGTATACATCTCATCTTATTTGCCACCTACCTCTCTTCCCTTGCTCACTACTCAATTGTGTCTCCCCCTGCTCCAAATTCATAGGTTGAAGCCCTAAGCCCCATAGTGACTGTATTTGGAGACAGGGCCTTTAGACAGGTAATTAAGGTTAAATGAGGTTATAAGGGTGGGGCCCTAATCCAATACGACTGGTGTCCTTAAGTCTAGAAGAGGAAGAGACATCAGAGTCGGCTCCCTCTCTGTGCACACAAAGTAGAGGCTACGTGAGGGTGCAGTGAGGTCTACCAGTCAGGGAGTTCACCAGAAACAAAACCCACTATTGGTGCCTTGATTTTAGACCTCCAGTCTCCAGAACTATGAGAAAATAAATTTCTGTTGCTTAACCCATGCCCATTGTGATCTTTTGTTATGACAGCCCAAGTAAACTAATACACTTACTGTGTTCTAGCCACACTGACTTCCTAGCTATTTCTCAAAAGTTCCATACATGTTCCTGTTTGAAGACTGCACTGGCTGTTCCTGCTGTCCAGGGTACTCTCGTCTTTGAGATTCCTGCATGATGCTCTCCTCCTGCCACTCAGATCTCAGGTGTTGCAGCTATTCCTCTGACTATCATATCTAAAATAGTGACCACCCACTCTGGAACTCTTACCCTCATACTCTCTTATTTTTCTTCCTACGCTTGCGTCTGCCTGACATTGTATTTGTTTATTCTCTATCTCCCTGATTGGAATAAGAGCACCTCCAGGAAGAAACTTTGTTCTCTGCTCTAGTCCTTGTACCAAGAAGAGAGACTGACTATGGCAGGTGCTTAGTGAGGCTTTCTGGGATGAGGAAATGAACATTGTCAAGGGCTCTGTGCATTGCCTAGTGCATGGCTTCAGTAAAGGGTCACTGTACTATTCCTGACTGTTCATCTGGGAAATGACAAGGGGATATGCCTCAGGTGGCCTCAGACATAGCAGTTTCCTTTAAGGTGGAATCAAGAAAATGGACATGTTAGAGATGGAGAAGTGAGGAAGAGTCTTAATTTAGAATCACGTAGTATGGATGGGAGCTGCTAGGAAGTATCATAGAGCAACACTCAATGATGTTGTTCCATCAGAAAAAGACCCAGAAGATCTAAGAAGGTTGTAGTTGCAAGGGTCCCTAATGGTATGTGGTGAAGCCCCCATCAGAGCTAAATCCTTTCCACAAAGTCCTCAGCAATGGCTTCCCACCTCCACTGAGCATTCTCAGGTAGCACTCAGACGGTCCCACTAAGTCTAATGATTAGAATGCTCTCCCTAACTTTTTACCTAACTCTGCCGCCTTCGTATCGCCAGGTTTGAGGCTGCTCTCGAGTGCCAGGGTGACCCAGCTTTCTTTTCTTCCAGTGGAAACTTTACCATTCTTTTTTCTGCCTCTAAGCTCAAGATCTTTGTTTTCAAAGTTTCCACTGGTAGGAACAAATGAATGAGTGAATAAGTGAATTGTTTCAAGATCCTCACAGTCCTAGTCACCCTCCCAGTCTCTGCTTGTTCAGTAACTTCAGTTTTAAGTGTGTTGTCCAGAACATTTCTTGGAATTCTTGAATCTTTAGTGCCTGATACAAGCGAAATAATAAAAGCAAGAAAATAGTGTTCAATAAATGTTTGCTGGCTGAATAAACAGACGGAATCCTGTTCTCAATGGGTCTGTTGGGCTGGGGCTGTAGAGAGGCCACCTGGGGAATTTATTTTTCCTCCCATAATGAGAGAAAAGATTATGAAATGGGAAATCATCCTGCTGTCGCCCAGGAAAGTGGGGTCTTGGTGGGGTCAGTGCAATGCCTGAGGCAGCGATAAAAGTCCAGCCTGCTAATAATTCCCACCTTGTGAATTTATTAAAATCCCACATTTTATCATGCAGACATTTTGGAAAGGAAATACATTTTCTATTGTCACTGACCTTTATGTTCCTATTCTAAACTCAGGTTGCCCATCTAGTGCTACGTGCTCAGCAGCCCAGACAAGACAATCCCTGCCTCAGTGTCCCTCCAGCCTGAGAGGGACAGTAAAGCCCCCAGGTGCCTGTTTCCTTTGTAGCAAGTAATTCTGAAGCAAGTTGATTTTTAGACAGGTTATAATTCTGTGATCATTCACTAACTCTTTTTTGTTTTGTTTTTAAATTACAAAAGCAATATATTCTTATAAAAAATCAAATAATAGAAAACTATATGAAGAAAAGTTTAATAGTCTTCCTATTTTTTCTCACCAATTGTACCTTCCTCTCCAAGATCATTAAGGAATGATCTTTCACACTTTCTCTACTCTTACATAAGCACATGCATGGAAACGTGCATTACTGTGCCCCAATTTTGAAGCCCCATATGGAATTATGCCATGTACTTTACACTGAAAGTTGCTTTTATTCAGTAAGACATATATCATGAGCATCTTTTTGGTCAATTACACATGGATCTAATATGGTCTCTCTTTTTAAAACAGCTTTATTGAGGTATAACCAAGATACAGTAAACTGCACATATTTAAAGAATATGACATGATATGTTTTGGCATCTGTGACAGTCATTTTAACGCTGCATAATATTCTGTTGTTTGGATGCACTACAATCTAGTCATCTATTCCTCTGTTGGTAGGCATTGAAATTGCTTCCAATTTTTTGCTAATACAAAAAAATACTGCAACCCTCCCCAAATACACACACACTTACCCTTATAAACTGAGGCTTTGTTTTTATGGTGTAGAATACTATCACTAGGACGGCTGATCAAAAGATATACTCAGTTTACATCTTAATTCATCGGATTGCTTTTTCATTCGCAGTCCTCACTACTATGGAGGTTATAACTCTAGTTTGCTCTCTTTAATATAGGACCATGACCTCAAACCACACTGGGACTCCCTCAGTATATATGTCCCCGCTCCAACATTCTTGTTGAACCTCCTTCTCTCTTTCCTGAATGGGACATCTTGAAACTGGTGTGGCTTACTTCCTCACATTTGAATGAATTAGGGCAATTTTTATACCTTTTTTTCTGGGGCTGGACATAGTGGTTCATACCTATAATCCCAGGACTTTGGGAGACTGAGGTGGGAGGATTGTTTAAGGCCGGAAGTTCAAGACTAGCCTGGGCAACATAGTAAGACTCTGTCTCTAAATAATAATAATAATAATAATAAATTTTAAAAGTTTATTTGGGTTTAATTTCCAATTTAGTTCTTTACTAATTATAAATAGAGGCAGGTTACAGGTTTACTTAACTTCTCTGCTCCTCAGATTCTTCACCTAAAATAGGGATATAAAGAGTGCCTCACTTATTGGATTGTGAGAATTAAGAGAAAGCCAATGTATAAAGCACCTCTCACAGTGCATAGAATATAGTACTTGCTCAAAAAAAGCAGTAGCTATTCTTACTGAGTGGATTCCTGGACCAACAGGAAGGCATTCACCTGTAATGTGAATTACAGGCATTCACCAAGGTCGGGGAAGAGGTCATTTGTTGTGAAGATGCATGAAAGTTTCAATTGTACTTAAAAGTAGTTTGTGAGTAGGAGTTAGTAAACTTCTCAGACTGCAGTCTAGTAGGATAGAGACAGTGATCCCACTTCTCCTTCCCATTCCAACTTTTCAGAGATGGGAACAAAATAGGGACGATGGAACCAAGTTGTTGGTAAGCTTTAATAGCTCACTGGTTCCATTCCTGGTAATTCCACCTAGTAAATAAAAGTGGATGTGTAAGAAATCAAGAAGGCACAGTGAAGTTCAATCTTCTAAGCTGTGCTCCAAGCTTCAGCACAGATGTCTCTGATGGAGAGTAAAACCTGCCCTTGACCTCCTTCACTCACTGAGGACTCCTGAGAGGTATCTTGTGAGGATGACTGTGGTAGATACTGAAGGGGCTACCACAATGACCAGAACCCCAGGCCAAGAGAGGGGATAAGACATGTGTTATAAGCACATTAACAGGATAGAAAATGAAAGAGGAAACAAAGACAGAGGGGCAATTGGATAATAGCCATGAGAGTCCAGAGGCAGGGAAGAGAGTGAGGATTTCAAGGTAGCAGCCAAGTTCAATGTAAGCCTTGAAGAACCAACTAGAATACGTAGAGATAGGAGAACAAAGTATATTTATGGTGGAGGGAGCTCTGCAACCCAAGGGCCCAAATCTTGTGACATAGTTTCTAGTAAATTAGAAATCAGATGGGAAAGATGGGCTGGAAACATATTTCCCTCCTCCTTCAGGGCAGGATGGGAATGAGATGCTATACACAGTGCACCCAAGAACAACTTTTAGTGAACCCATCAAATTCCCCCTTAGAGATTCAGCTGTATATGGCTTGGTCCCCGTAATTAATGGCAGTGGGGTGGGGGTTATGGTTCTGGGACAAGATGGGCCTGGCTATTTGAGAAAAATGAATCTAATCTCTGTTCACTTCTCTAAAAACATAGCCGCTACTACCCGTTCAACAGGGTTATTGTGGGGAGTGCAAGAAAAGATCTACATTCAACCTGCTGTCTGAATGTAGATCCCCTCAACCTTCCAAGAGACTCTCCCTTGGCTGTGCCATGCAGCACACTCAGTCAGCCCTGTGTGCAGGCCACTAGAAAAAGGTCTTGCTCAGGTAGACCCAGAAAGTTCCGGGAGTGCACGGAGCTGTCTCAGAAACTTCCAGACCTACCAAGGCCATTTGGGAGAGGCACAGACAGTGACAGCCCTGGGTCTCCCAACTTCCAAGTTCCCTTTATATGTTCTAAGTGTTCTGGTTCCCCTTGTTAGGCCAAGAGGCACTAGCAGGTTGGAAAGTATTTTTTTTTCTTGGAATCAGAATATTTGGCTTAACTTTCAGTTCCTCCTCTGAATGGCTGTGTATCACTGGACACTTTATTCCTTGTCTGTGACATGGGAATATCAATATTCATTATGCCTGCTACATGGGACTGATAGGAATATTGAATTGTATAAGAGAGATAAAGTCTACATGGACACTAATATGCTTTCTCCTTTACACATGCAAGTCTGCTGTTTAGGCCTCTTCCTTGCTGGCTGCAGAATTCAGTGGAAGGCAGATTCAAAACACAACACCTTGGGGATTCTGAGGGGACATAAATATAAGACAGTAGTGATGCTGGGGTGATGGAGAGTCCCAGAGACCCTGGCCAGGCACTGAGCAGCACCTCCGGGCACTGCTAGTAGTCAGAGTTATCCATCTCAGTTTCTAAGATGTTTGTGTTTTCCATTGATAACGCTGACAGTGACAGACAATGCAATTTTCTCCTGCTCCTCTCAGACATAATCGCCATGAACCCAGCCCCAACACTAACCTGCCCAGGCTCAAGCAGGCTGTGGCATTGATTCTTGCTGGTTTTCAGACAGTCCCTGAGGCCACCATACCCAGATACCCTGCCCAGGTTTAGAACAAGGAATTTCTGTGGGCTGATGGATAGAGCTGAGCTGAGCTGAGAATCTGTAGTTGGGTGGTCTGGCGGTGGGGAGGGGAAGCTGGCCGGAGTCATGGAATGAGGGGTAGCATCATGGCTGTCATCCCCACCATGAGGAAGGGCCAATGGTCAGAAGACTAGGCCTGACTAAACAGTGAGGCACCAGCTGATCACAAGGGTCTCTGGGAGAAGTAGAGCCTAAACACAGTTCTTGCCTGAGCACGGGAGAAAAGGAGTGAAGGCGATTTTCTGACTAGATTGTTCTGGGTGTTCAGAATGGAACTTGACCCATCTGCTGTACTGCCATAGCCTCATTCCTGTGGACTCCCACTTGCTTCCTGTGCTCCAGCCATGGGGTGAGGGGGAAGAGGGGCATTCTCAGAGCCCCTTTTCCCCCCACCCCCCTGTACCATGGTTGCTGTGCTTCTCTAATCATGGGCTATCCCCACTTTCTTGAAGGCCATTCACCCCCCTTCTTGTTCAAAGCTGGCTGGCCGACGTCTGCTTATCCTCAGAAGCAGTTGAAGCAGAGTTTTTTGATTCCTGCCTCCCTGACTGGGTAAGCACAGTGTTCTCTCTCCCTGTCCTTATCATAGGGTATTGGAACTGGCCTGTGGGCATCTTGAGCTCCTATAGTGGAGGCGTGAATGACAGTCATACTTAACTTAGTGTCTTCTATGATGTGACTACACAGAGTAAACCTCAATCGAGATCCATTGGCAGATAGGTGGCAAAATAATGGAATAATGCAGGAAACAACTCCAGCCCACAGGTTGAGATTTCATGTGAAACACACCCTGGAGCTGGGCATCTGGGAAATGGGTATCGTGGCCTAGAACATAGCCGTCCTGGGCATAATGGAGTCTGGTGTTCATGGGTCATAACTGAAGCACTGGAAATTGCTTCTGACCAGATGGTGATCCACACTGGCCACCATTCCCTCACATTCCTGGTATATACACCTTACTTGAATGCAGGCTGGCGTGGCCCATGCTGAATTCTCCTGGCTCTCTGGGTCTGGGATGAATACAGCATTGATGCCTGTGCTCCCAATTTCTTAGCAGCTTTCTGACGAAAACACAATTGTACACATTTTTCTGGCTCCTGTTGGCAAATCCTACTAACTTGCCAGTCTCTTGCTACTAGCATGCACTTTCTAGCTCTTACCTCATTCACTCATTTTCTTCCTGATGGTGCAGCTACAAAGTTGTTCCTGCTCTTGAAAAGAACCTTGGACACAGAAATCTCATCCTGACATTAAAAACACAAAAACAAACAAACAAAAATACCTCTGTGGATTTGCCCCCAAACAAAACAAGCAAAACTGGTGAAACTATTTTTTAAAAAAATCAAGGCCGGGCTTGGTGGCTCAGCCTGTAATCCCAGCACTTTGGGAGGCCAAGGTGAGTGGATTGCCTGAGCCCGCAGGTTTGAGACCAACTTGGGCAACTTGGTCAGACTACATCTCTACAATTAAAAAAAAAATAGCCAGACATGGTAGCGCGTGCCTGTAGTTCTAGCTACTTGGAAGTCTGAGATGGAAGGATCACTGGAGCCCAGCAGGTTGAAGCTGGGGTGGCCATTAGTGTGCCACTGTACTCCAGCCTGGGTAACAGAGTGAGACTCCAACTCAAAAATAAATAAATAAATAAAAGAAACCATTTAAAGTCTCTAGAATTTTTTTCCAAGAACATACAGCAATAGAAAAACATTCATAAAAATTAATCAAATATGATAAGCAGAGTGAGGGTCTATACCATTTAAGCCACAGCTGGCTTCCTATCTTCCGCCCTACACTGCAGTTCAGCTTAATGAAAGCTTCACTCTGGGTGGGTGTGGCTAAGAAGACAGGGCTCCCTCTCTCCTCAACTCCCAAGCAGGGGTTGCCCCAGGTGATGGTTAATTTTATGTTTCAAGTTGGATGGGCCATGGTGCCGAGATACGTGTTCAGGCATTATTCTGGCTGTTTTATGAGGGTATTTTTGGATGATATTAACATTTAAATTGGTGGACTTTGAGGAAAACAGATTTCCCTTCATAATGTAGGTGGACCTCCTCCAATTCCTTGAAGGCTTGAATAGAATAAAAGATCGACCACCTCTAAGCCAGAGAGAACTCACAGGAAGTCTTTGGATTTAAACCACAACATCAGCTCTTTCCTGGGTCTTTAACCTGATGACCTTTAGACTTGAACTGGAACATCAGCTCTCCCCTGCCCTGGGTCTCCAGCCTACTTGCCCACTCTGCAGATTTTGGACTTGCCAGCCTCCATAATCACATAAACCAATTCCTTAGTCAATCTCTCTCTCTCTCTCCCTCCATTATATATGGAACTATATAATGTAGGTACAATGTAGGTAAAGATGATATAGAGATATCTTCTGCCCACAGAACAGAGTTTTTGCCCCAGGTACAGCAGACTGAGACTACTGGAGCCCCAAGCACCCTACCTCCAGCTCATTTGTAGTACGAAGAATCCATGTTGGGAGAAGCAACCTAAGAAGACCTGAGTCTATCACTCCGCCTACTGCCCAGAGTAGTAGCTCAGAGATTTTGCCTAAGGGAGAAGCAGTCTATAAGAGAAGAGAGTTCCAAAGCTCCCCTCAAGAGAACTGACTTTATTTGAAACAGAGCACAGGCAAGTTCAAGTCTAAGGGTGTATTGGAAAACAATAATTCCTCTTATTAAGAGCAATGAGCTGAACCGTAGTCCAGTTAGCTCACCAGAGAGAATTAGGGAAAAGCACAGCTAAGAAATGCTCTCCTGGGGTCAGAGCAAACCTCAAAGACTGGCCTCAAAATACAACTCCTTCCTGAATTTAATTGGATCACACTACTGAGCAGTTTATGCCCCCAAGGCATTGTTGAAAACAATAAAGCAAACAGCCCATAATGAGCAGAGCTTAAAGACTGGGTGTGATACCAAATCAGGAAGACAGCTTGACAGAGAGATTAGGTAAAGGGGCATTCAGAGCGAACTTTGCTAAAAGGACTGCCATGCCAGGGTGACATTCACTAGGAGAAAACAACAGCAAAGATTTAACATTGAAGGGGAATAAACTTAACTTAAATATCCTAACTAAGTCACAAGACAAGTAAATAAAACAACAAAAACAAAATCTGGAGTTGGATAGGGCATTCAGTACGCAGATTTGCTACAATATATTACCTAAAGCATTCAATTTCAACAGAAAATTTCAAGATTTGCAAAAAAGAAAAGAAAAGAAAAGAAAAATGTGTGATCCATATACAAGGAAAATAAAGCAGGCAACAAAACTGTGAAGGGAACCAGATGTCAGATTTAACAGACAAAGACTTCAAAGTAGCCATTATATATATCTTCAAAGAACTAAAGGAAACTGTGCTTAAACAAGTAAAGAAATATCTCATCAAATGGAATATATAAAAAACAGGTAGAAATTATATTTAAAAAGAACCTAATGAAAATTCTGGAGTTGAAAACTAAATCAACCAAAATGAAACATCATTAGCAGTAGATTTGACTGGGCAGAAGAATCAGTGAATTTGAGGATAGATCAATAAAGATTTATGCAATCCAAAGAACAGAGAAAAAATAGAATGAAGAAAAATTAGCAGAGGCTCAGAAAAATGTGGGATACTTTTAAGTGCACCAATATATGCTTCATAGGAAGAGATGGGAGCAGAAAATATTCCAAGAAATGGCTAAAAAAAAATCCTAAATGTACTGAAAAATATTAATGTATATATCCAAGAAGCTCAACAAACTCTAAATAGGATAAATGCAAAGAGATCCACACCTAGATACATCATAGTAACAATGCTGAAAGCCAAACATAAAGAAGAAATCTTGAAAGCAGAAAGAGAAAAAAGACTCATCACATAAAAGGGAAACCCAATAAGATCAACAGCTGAATTTTCACCAGAAACAGTGGAGGTCAGAAAGCAGTGGGATGACATATTCAAAGTGCAGAAAGAAAAGCAAAACTAAACAAGACATTTTAAACAAAGAATCATATATCCAGAAAAACTATCTTTAAAAAAGGAGAGTGAAATAAAGGCATTTTCAGATAAATAACAATTGAGAGAATTCATTGCTGGACTTCCCTTAAGAAAAATACTAAAGGACATGCTTCATGTTGAAAGTAAATAAATCCAGATGAAAAATCAAATCCACATTAAACACACACACACACACACACACACACACACACACACACAAACTATACACACACATACACAAACGATTATTTTTGTGGGCCCATAATATACAGAAACATAATATATTTGACAATAACCACACACAGGAGGTAGACAGGAGTAAAGTTGTCTTGGAATAAAGAAATGACACCAGATGGTAACTTGAATTAGCAGAAACAAATGAAGAGAACCAAAAGTGACAAGAAGGTAAATATAGCAAACTCTATAAATATATTCTTATTTTTCTTTCAGCTTTTTTAGTAGACATAAAATTAAATACAGTAATAACTATAACAATGTATTGTTGGGTTTGTAGCATACTTAGATGTAATAACAATAATAGCACAAAAGGGATGAAGAAGAAATACAGCTATATGAGTAGTATTTTTATATATCACTGAAATTAAGTTAGAACAAATGTGAAGTTGATCCTGATAATCTAAGATGTATATGGTAAGTCCTAGAGTGATCAATAAGAAAGTAAGTCAAAATATATCTAAGAATTAAAGAAATTAAAATGCTCAGCCTGTAATCCCACGCCTTTGGGAGGCTGAGGTGAGTGGATTGCCTGAGCCCGCGGGTTCAAGACCCGCATGGGCAACTTGGCGAGACCGCATCTCTACAATAAATCAAAAATCAGCTGGGCGTGATAGTGTGTGCCTATAATTCCGGCTACTCGGAAGGCTGAGGTGGAAGGATCGCCGGAGCCCAGCAGGTTGAGGCTACTGTGGCCGGGAGCAGCCACTGCACTCCAGTCTAGGCGACAGAGTGAGACTCCAACTCAAAAAAAAAAGAAATTAAAACGCTACACTAGTAAATATTCACCTAATGCAAAAGAAAGCAGTAAAGGAGAATAGAATAATAAAAAAGACATGACATATTTGGATAACAAAATTAAAATGGGCCAAGTGGGTGGCTCATGCCTGTAATCCCAGCACTTTACGAGGCCAAGATGGGAGGATTGCCTGTAGTCCCAGCTACTTGGGAGGCTGGGGTAGAAGGATTGCCTGAGCTCAAGAGGTTGAGGCTGTGGTGAGATGTGATTGTGCCACTGCACTCAAACATGAGTGACAAAATGAGACTCTGGCCTCCCTTCCAAAAATTAAAAATTTAAAGAATGGCAGATGTAAATTCATTTATATAAATAATAATATTAAACAAAAATGGATTAAACAACCCAATCAAGCAAGAGGTGGAAGTTTAAAAAAAGACGGAATAAAAAAACAAGATCCAGCTATCTGCTGTCTACAGGAGACACATTTTAGATTTAAAGATACACGTGTTGAAGATTTTTTGAAAAATAAGAAAAGATATATTAAGCAGGTATAAGAAAATTGGAGTGACTATGCAAATATCTGACAAAATAGACTTTAAGACAATAAATGTGATCACTGTAAAATGTCATGTTACAATGATGAAATGGTCAACATATTAGTAAGTCATAGCAATCAAAAGGACAGAGGCCAAAATGGAGTTTCTCTGGTCTCCTTGAGCTCATACATGATGGTAATCCTTTCTAAGAACTCTGGGTGAGTCATAAGACATTGCGATCAACATCTTTCAAGAATTTGTCTTCTAACTACCAGCCCAGCCCTCCTCTCTATGTGATTAACTCGGTGACTGACCCACCCATCTATCCGGTTGTCAGAGATATGAGAAACAGGCCCCATCACCATGACATCAGTTTCTGTGAATACTTGCCTTCCCCCAAACCCCACCCAAACAAAGCTTTAAGACCTTTCAACCTCAAGCATTTGCTGCCATGCTTGCCTTTGAGTATTCGGCCCCTTTCTGTTTACAGAAAGTGGATAATAAACTTTTTCTTCGTCTCTACTTTTGCAATTTTTTGCTTTATTCCCATGGCACTGGCCTACAGACCTGGACCTAACAACAAGTATAAAAATATACACACCTACTAACAAAGCTCTGCAATTTATAAAACAATCTGGCCACACTGAAGGAAGAAATAGATAATTCACCAACAATAATGGAGACTTTAACATCACACTTTCAATGATAGCTAGAACTCAACAGAAGACTGACAAGGAAATTGAAGACTTGAACAACCATATACCCAAATTAGACTGAGCTGACCTCTACAGAGCACTCAGTGACAGCAGAATACATTTTTCTCGACGTTTTATCATAGAACGCTCTCAATAGCTAGGCCATGAAACAAGCCTTGAGAAATTTAAAAAGATTGGATTGGAATTATACAAAGTATGGTCACAACAGAGGGAATTATAAATTAAGAACAGAAATAAATTTGGGAAGTTTACAAATATGTAGAAAGTAAACAACACACCACCGAATAACCCGTGGATGAAAAAAATCACAAAGGAAATTAGAAAAATGCTTTAAGATGAAAGAAAATAGAGACGACATACAGACTTGACAATGATGTCCTCCTCTGTGAAACAGGCAAAATAATCCCTGCTCAGCCAGTCTTGAGAGGTCCACGTGTAGAATCCATGAATCCATGAATGTGGATGTGCTTTGTAGATTGTTTTACAGGTATAACGTTTTGCTCTGACTGGCCCTCTGCTCTCCCACAGGGCACACGACCCCAACACCTGCCCTTTTGCAGCCCTGCCATTCTGTCTGTGCATCCTTCCTGCACTTTGCCTCGATCTGGAGAGCCCCTGTTCACAATTTGCTCTTTTTATCTCTGGACAGGACAAGGATCATGCCACTCCCGCTTCCTGCTGCTGCTGTCGGGATGTGACAACCCTCCCAGATTCTCCCTAACTTCCAATTTTCTCCCAGTGCATCTCATAGAATATGTGATTTGAAAGGGTACCAAGGGAGCATTTGGGCCAAGTCCTCACTTAAAGATGAAGAAAGTGCCTGGCACGGGGGCTCACATCTGTAATCCCAGCATTTTGGGAGGCCAAAGCAGGAGGATTGCTTAAGCCCAGGAGTTTGAGACCAGCCTAGGCAACACAGAGACCTCATCTCTACGAAAAAACAAAACCGAAGAAAGAAGAAAATGAGGTTCAGGGAGGGAGTGACTTCCTCAAGCCCAAAGCCCTAGGCAGTGGCAGAGCTCTGCTCTGACTGAACGTCCCCCCACCCCATGACTCCAGGGTCCTCAGGATACTCGCCCTGTGGTGACGGATGCCAGCCTCTGACAGGTGGGTCTTGCTTCCACTCTGTTCCCTGACATCAACCCCGCATCTTCACGTCACTTTGATTTTAGTGAAAGAAGCCAATGCCTATTGAGTGTTTAGTAGAGCCAGACATTCTGTGTTCTCAGGTGGCTCTGGACAACCTTAGGGGAAGGTGTCAGCATTACTCTCATTTCCAAGACAAGAAAGTCGAGGCTCAGGAAGGTTAAGCATCTTGCCAGAGCACATATGCCTAGAAAGCAAGGAAGCTGGGCTTTGAACCCACCCGGTCTAACTGCAAAGCCCATCCTTCTGACAGCCATGCTCCATGGACACCTCTCCCATCTCTTGTTGTCCTACCACCTGCCTCCTTAGCTCCCTTGCCTGGCACCTGCTTCCCTGCGGTTTTGCTTGGGCACTCATCTTGGTTAACCACTCAAGCCGCCAACTTCTAGGGTCTGGAGCTCTGGGATTCTGGACCCCAAACTGCAGGCCTCTCAGTGCAGGGTCCCTGGCAGTTCACAGAATCCCTGTGGCCTCAGGCTTAGACTCTGTAAGAGGGATACCATACAGTCCCTGCAGGTGGGGTGGGGAATGGCTAGATACTGCCTGTCCTGGCCTCTGTCTCCCATCTATAAAAGGAGACAGCGGGAAGCCACTGTGGACCCCTTCCACCTTCTGGGCCACGTGAGAAGCAGGAATTGCCTCATCATCTCTGAGCTGCCTTCCGGCTCAAGGACTCAAGGATGATAAACAGAAGGCTTTGTGACGTCCTTTTCTTCATTCCCGTGCCTCTTCAGTGATTAGTGTAATACTCTGCACACAATAGACTTTTAATTAATATTTGTGGAATGCATAAATGCATGAGCCTCGGAGGAGCTCTAGTGGGAAGAAGCTGAAGCCCTGTGTGACAACAGTCCCGGTGCCACCAAGGCGTCTCTCCATCCCGCTGTGCAAGGGAAAAAAGGCCAAGCGGCCTTAGTGGTTCGCCGGGCCTGGGGCTCAGCCTTGCCCCTCCACAGCTGAGGATGGGGGGGAGGGGCTCCCATTCTCCTTGCTTTCCCCTTCTTCCTTTATCTCTTGGGCAGGTGAGTGGGGAGGAGAAATAGAGTGACCCGAGAAAGACTTGGGTTGGGCTGCCAGCACGAAGTCACCTCTGGAACTCTGGCGGGAAGGTGGAGGAAGCTCTTCCTCCTGGGAGGCCTTTCTGTCCTGCTCCAGGGCTCCTGCTCTCCCTTCTCCCATCCCAGGAAAACACAGCCCCCCTCCGTCTCTGGGTGCCAGTGCCTTCAGGGAGTAGGAAAGAGAGGCCTCCGGGGAGCACACAGATGTGCGGGTGGGGGTCCTCGGACAGAGGAAAAAGGCCCATCTTCCACACCTGTGGGCTCGGGGGGGTCTCTCACATGATTCTCACTACTGCAGTGAAGCTTTTCTGTGGTCTCACCATAGCACCTGTTTCCATGCACAGATCTGGGCCACTCCTAGGGCTTCACACAGCCCTCTTCATGGCTCCCTCTCCTACCATAGAGTCCTCACTGGTGAGGCTTGTTGTCCGAATCAGACTGTTACTTGCCTGAGGAGCAGACAACTGGCTTCTGTTACAGCCTGCCCGGGGCCCAGTGCAAACCAAAACCGGTCCGCCTTCAGCTCTGCCCCTCTCCATCCTCACGCCCTGTCCCCTCTGTGCTCAGACCTGTCCCCATTTCGGAACCAGAGTAGACAGGAGAAAGACAGCTATTGGGAGATGCAGGGTTGAGGCGCCCAGAGTTTGTGCACCCTTAAATCTCCCACAGTGCCGACTCAAGGGTTGTGTGGCCTGTGAGCCTCAGGAATACCAGGAGACTGCCCCATGCCTCCTCCCACCGGACCCCGGTGGGGACCAGACTCTCTGTGATCTAAGCAGCTGCTTTGCACTTTCTCCTGCTTTTCCTCACTTACTCTGCTGCCCATTGCATACCGGCTCTGCACCAGGCACGGTACTAGGTTCAGGAAATGTGGTAGTCATGGGGGGTTCTTTAGTTTCTGAGGGGAAACTGAGGTCCAGGGAAGTCAAGTGAGAGGTTATCAGATATAGTGGAAGCAGGAGACCCAGAGAGTCCTTGTCCCACCTGCAGAAGACTCTGTCTGGGACCCCGGGGCAATTCCTCCTCTTTCCTGGACTTTGGTTCCTCTTCCTTAAATGCAGGGACAGACTGCAAGAGACTGAAGGGTGGCTCTTAAGGTTTAAGAGTCTGATGAAAACAATGGATGCTCTCTTCAGTTGTGCTTGTGCACATGACATTTTGCAAAATAAATTAAGGGCATTCAGAAGGCCTGGAACCTGGTGTGAGATGCTCCCTGGGAATCTCTCAACTCCAAAAATGACTTAGTGCCCAGGGTCCTCCATCTAATAACTACAAGGTGACTTAGTGTCCAGGGCCCTGCAGGTGATAACTTCAAACAGCTCCCATGACCCCACCCCGGAAAGAGTGCATCCTGATGTCAGGTTTTGTTTTTTGTTTTTAATTTTTTGTTTGCTTTCCTTTGGTTCAAATTCATTGAGACATCAGGCATCAACTGATTGGTCTGGGGACACAGTAGAACTGATCTGTGGTTTCTGGAGTCTTCAAGGAGAAGCTTCCTGCATGTTTTCCTCCCAACCCACACCCAGCCATGAGCTTAAGGCAGCTAGACGGGGGTGTGTGTGATTCATCTTCCTAATAAAACACATCCATCCACTTTCCTGAGGAAACAGATTGGCGATATCCCCGGGGCTAGACTCAGAGAAATAAAGTAATAATGTTATCAGTCTTCACAGAGCTATTTAAATACAGATTAGGTTGCTGGGGAGATGAAAGGGGGCCCCTTTTGTTATTAAAATGAAGGGAGTTGGGAGGGTTGAGTTTGTGTTTTGATATGTTAATAAGCTTGGAAGCCACCCAGGATAGGGACTGCTGGGGAGGCTGAGTTGCCCAGCATATTTATTTGTGCAGTTTAATTTAACAGCTAGGCTACAACCAGGCTGCAATCGGGATTGTGTAAAGATAATTACAGCCCTATTATTAATCAGATGCCTGCAGGAGATGGCTCTGTAGCTTGCTGTGCCTCTGCTGCATACAGATTGGCAGCCGCCCTGTCACAGCACCATCGTGGTCTCATTCTGCCATCTAGTGGCAACTCCAAGAATTGCTTAGCAAAAACAAGAAAAACAAGTATTTTGCTTTCTTTTAAAATGATGCAACCACTTTCTAGAAGAAACAGAAATTGCTGCTGTTTCTGAAAAGATAAGATAGGGAAAGGTCTCTGGAAATAAAATGGCCAGTCTGCTCTTTTTACAAATGCCGAATTTGAGGTCTGAGTAACTTGCTCAAGGACAGTTTTTGATTGAGTTTAGAATTTTTAATTCCAAATTCATTGATTTTCCTAAAATGCCAATGTATATAAACACAAATTCTCCTCCATTCCTTACCTTTTCATTCATGCTGCTGTTCGATGCTTTCTGTATGATGTTTTGATTTCATTTTTCTTTCTTGGATTTGAATTCGGATGCTGATTTCATTTCATTCTAGTTTCAATGACTCTGAGTGGGGTCAATTGGGAAACAATGATACCAGCTGATAGAGGGTCTAAGGAGACCCAACAGTGGAGGATGAACTGACCAGTACTTTGGTAGACTTAGGAGGTAGACTGGGCTTGCTGAGAGGGAGGAGGGATGCTCTGTGGAAATGCCAGACTCTGGGCTTTTCTCTGGCCAGACTAGGGGAGCCAGAGGGAAGATTATACTTTAGGTTTTACCCTTGTTAGAGCTGTCCTTCATTCAACATCCCGCACTTACTTTCTAAGCACCCAACAGAGCAGGCACTGTGGAGTGAAGAATATAAAGCGAGTCCCTGACATTGAGGAGGTCACTTGCGGTCTGGGTAGAGATGGACACATGATTCAAGAATGGAGTCAGTTTTGCAATAGATGTGCAGCCCTGGTGAGGTGTGTATGCCCAACCGGTGGCCTCTCTAAGGGATGGTCCATTCAAATGGAAAGGAAAAATATTAAAGTTAAGATTTAAAATTTTATTTTTCTCCCATATCTCTCAAAGGAAATTAAAGTGAATCTAATACATAACCCCAGCACCACATCTTATAACTCCCTTTCTCTCCTCTTCAATTATTCTCATACTCTACACTTGGAAAACTTTCACTAGCTAAGAAAATTAAAAGGTGGGTAGTTAGAAAAATGAAAAGACAAGCACAGACTGGGAGAAAATATTTGTAAAACATATATCTGATAAAGAAGTTGTATCCAAAATATGCAAAGAACTCTTAAAATTCAATAATAGCAAAACAGACAACCCAATTTTAAAATGGGCAAATGATCTGAACAGACACCTCACCAAAGAAAATATATATGTATTTAAGACTCCACCAGGTCTTTTCAGGGATTCACAGTCCACTTCTTTTCATCTCTGAATCATATCCATGGTATGGGTCTGTATAGACAGCAAGTAAGTATATGAAAAAATGCTCAATATCATGTCATTAAGGAGCTACATATTGGACCAGCCATAGTGGTTTATGCCTGTAATTCCAGCACCTTGAGAGGCTAAAACAAGAAAATGTCTGAGGCCAGCAGTTTGAGACCAGCCTGGGCAATACAGAAGCCCTCTTTCTATGGGGGGTGAAAAAAAGCAGAGTGTGGTTGTGCTCACCTATATTCCCAGTTACTCAGGAGGCCGAGGCATGAGGATCATCTGAGCCAAGGAGTTTGTGGTTACCGTAAGCTGTGATCACGTCATTGCATTTTGACCTGGGTCACAGAGCAAGATCCTGTCTCCCCTTACCCCCCCAAAGAAAGAAAAAATAAATCACAAATTACAACAACAATAAGATGTCATTCACATCTATTAGAATGCCTATAATCCAAAACACTGACAACACCCGATACTGGTGAGGATTTTCCCACTCATTGCTGGGGAAATGCAAAATGATACAGTCACCTTGCAAGGAAGTTTGGCAGTTTCTTACGGAACCAAACATTCATATCATACGGTCCAGCAGTCGAGCTCCCAGGTATTACTCTAAATGAGTTGAAAGCATGTGCCCATGCAAAAACCTGCACACAATGTTTATTGCAACCTTATTCATAATTATCCCAAACTAAAAGCAACAGAAGCAACCAACATATCCTTTAATAGATGAACAGATAAACTGTTATATCCATACAATGGAATATTATTCAGTGATAACAAAAAAATAGCTACCAAGCCATGAAAAGACATGGAGGAACCCTAAATGCATATTGCTAAATGAGATAAGTCAATCTGGAAGAGTTACAAACTGTATGATTCCAACTACATGACATTCTGGAAAAGACAAAGCTATAAAGACAGTTTTAAAAAAAAGGCAAAACAGTGGTTGCCAGGGAGGGAAAACTAGGTGGGGCACAAGGATTTTCAGGCAGTAAAACTATTCTGTATGATACTCGAATGGTGGACATATGTCATTATGCATTTGTCAAAACCCACAGACCTTTGTAACACAGAGTGAACCCTAATGTAACCTATGGACTTTAGTTAGTAACAAAGTGTCAATGTTAGTTCATCAATTGTAACAGTCATAGCACATCAATGCAAGATGTTAGTAATAGGAGAAATTTCAGGTCAGGAGAAAGGGTGTATGAAAATTTTCTATACTTTATGTGCAACTTTTCTATACACCTAGATCCACTCTAAAAATAAAATTTATTACACGAAAAATAAGAATAAAAAGACAGGGTGGCTTCCCTTTCTCCACCCCAGTCTTCCTGCCTTTCTTCTCCTTTGCCACTTCCCTGTGCCTGTTTTCTCTGGGGCACCTCGTGTGAACCTCTTTCTTGCCCATCTCTCGACTGCCCTCGCCGTTGAGTATAAGCTCTTCTCAGCCCAGCCTCAGATTCTGCTTTCAAAACATCAGGGACAATGGCAGAGAGAAGGGTATGCAAAGTCCATCTGAGTTGGCAGGTAGAGAAGCTGTATACATTCATTCATTCGGCAACTGGGCTCCTGGGTCGCACGGACACTCCCCTCATGTCATGGGCATACGCTAAGGACCCCCGCTGTAAGCAGGCTGGCCACAGCCCCTGGGATCCTGAGAAGTTCCTGCTCCTGGAAACAGTCGATTGTGTATGCATCTATCTCCCTGGCTAGACTGCAAACTCTGGAAGGTAGAGACTAATTCATGTCGGTTTTCTTTGTCAGAATAAGTCCAGCAGCTAAGGCAGAGTATGTGATCAAACGTGGATTACAAGTAAATGAGTTACGTTTCGTATCTGTGGTCGACCGAAGAATGGACCCCTAAAGGCCTAGTCTCTGCAACCTGTGAATGTTACTTTATACAAAAGAGACGTTTTGGATGGGATTAAGGATTTTGAGATGAATAGATTATTTTGGATCATCCAGATGGGCTCAATGTCCTCAAAAGTGTCCTTATAAGAGGCAGAGGAAGGCAGGGGGAGATTTGACTGCAGAAACGAGACAACAACGCGAAGAAGAGAGTTGATGTGGCCGCCAGTCAAAGAATGCTGACAGCCACAAGTGCTGGAAAAGGCAAGAAATGGATTCTCCCCAAAACCTCTGGATGGAATTTGGCCCTGCCAACACCATTTCAGACTTCTGACCTCCAGGACTGCAAGACTGTACATCTATGTTGTTTTAAGCCTCTCGGTTTGTACAGTTTGGTACAGCAGCAATAGGAAACCAATATAGCATCCCCCACTAGAAATGGTTTCTTTCTGATTTTGGATCTCTTGTTGGGCTGCCACTTTAGTTTCGTTTGCAAATGTCTCTTCACTTTCTAGAGAAGTTCTCACACGGTTTAGTAACTTTTCTGGCTCACAGAGTCTCTGCTGGCAATGCAGGAAGTACCTCTCCTGGCCCAGACAGGAGTTCAGAAACCTCTGCTGGGTCCAGCTGCAGCAAGGTAAGCCCCAGCTCTCGTGTGGGGAGAAGCAGGATGGGGTCACTGCACATGGATTTCTTTAAGGAGCCCCTCTGGGCTATGGCTGCCAAAAATTGAGTCTGAAATCTCATGCCTGACATAGACACCCTCCCTAGTGTGCAAATGAAGTCTTATTCCCCAGCTCTTAATCCTGAAGCCACAAGTCCAATCACTTTCTAGTTCTAAGGAGCATTTGTTAGACAATCCCATAAAGATACCAGGGCTGTACTTGTCATTGAGGGGCTAGTGTCTGGAAAGTCCCTTAGCTGACTGCCAGGAGCTGTCTGAGAGCTAAGGCTGGCATCAAACAGATCAGCAGTCACCATTCAGAAGGCTCTGGGCAGTTTTTGATGGCCCATGGTCAGGCACTATGGCCAGAAGGCTGTGCCACCTATCCTCCGGATCAGTGTGAAGGTCACATCTTGTTCGTTGATCACGTTTGTTCAGACCATGCTGATAAAACAGAGTATTTGGGGTAGGACATTCAATTCCGTGAGAAATGGGAAGCACAGCTGCCTGCTGGGTGGACTGATCACTCGCATGTGTGCTTAGCGATATTGGAGCGAGAGTTTCCGGTCACCTGCTCCTGCTTGTTATCTATCATTACAATCAGAAGGTCGCCTTGCATGTCACAGGGGGCCTTCTCTGCCCCCTGGTGTACCTGACCTGTCCTTCGAGGCTTAGCCCTGAGTTACCTCCTCTATAAATGTCCTCTGATGCCTTCCTCCGATGGGTCACTTCCTCCTTTGGTCCCCTCTGTATCCTGCATTTTTATATTTGCACACTAAAACACACATCGCATTAGTCTTCATTGCGTGGCTGCCTCCCCGTTTGTCTGAAAACTCCTTGAAAGTCAAGACGAGCTTCCCCTTCAACATGCTCCAGACCTTGTGTCTAGAAGAGTTTTATCGCTCCATGAGGGTGTTGATGGACCAGCTAAAGCACTCAGTCTCCACTGATATCCATTGCAAGGCTCCATTCATCTCCATGAGTAGGTTTTTGCTTCTTAAACGCCTTCCAGGTCCTGCTGCCAGTGAAGGAACAAGATGAAGACTCTAGTGTGGGGCTCCAAGGGGGAGAATGTTCAAGGGGTCGCATGATCCCTCCAGTGCCCAGAACCCCTTCTGCCCTTCTCTTCCCTTTCCTCAAGGCAAGGAGAATGAGGAGTGAGATTCTGGCAGGTTCTCTCTGCTATCATTGCTCTGTCTCTATGCTAACAAGAGAACAAGTGAAGAAGTTTTCTCACTCGGGACTTCCTCTTGTCCCTCACACATCCTCCTGCTGGACAAGAGGCAGAAGCTTTCCTCCCTGGCTGGGCAAGAGTCCTGCCCTTTCTGCCTCTCCCCACTGTGCATTTTGCACTCAGTGACCTTGGTGATGACTGAGAGACTCAGCAGTGCTCCAAGGCAGCTCCTTACTTTATTACTTAATTATTTATTTATTTTTGAGTCAAAGGCTCACTCTGTTACCCAGGCTAAAGTGCAGCGGCATGATCACGGCTCACCTTGACCTGATGGGCTCAGGCCATCCTTCTGTCTCAGCCTTCCAAATAGCTGGAACCACAGGTGCACACCTCCACACCCAGCTGATTTCTTAGGTTTGTTGTAGAGACAAGGTCTCACCAAGTAGCCCAGGCTGTTCTGAAACTCCTGGGCTCAGGCAATCCTCTCGCCTCTGACTCCCAAATCGCTGGGATTACAGGCATGAGCCATCGCACTTGGCCAGCTCCTCACTTTTATATAAACAAAACAAGAGGTGTATCACATAGCTCTCAGCCAGTGCCCCAAACAAATACAGCTCTTAGGTCTCTTCTCCCAGATCCCATGTTTTCAGAGGGCTCCACAAATAAAAGACATGCTAAAAAGTACATGTATTGAAACATTCCCCTGAATTCTGCTCTCAGAATCTGCAGCTCAGCATTTGCACAGAACAACCTGTAATCTTACACATCTGTTCTGTGACTAGCACCCTCAGCCCCAGGAAACATCCCTCTCCCACCCATCTCTTGCCCCTTGTCCTCCAAACCAAAGGCAGCTGTGCTGGCATTCCAGGCAGCAGTGAGTTTAGAGGCTCACAGAGGCAGGTGTGCTCTAGAGGGTGGGGAGGGTGTGAGCTACTGAATCCTTTTGGTAAACAAAAAGGGAAATTAATTAACTTGTCAAATCCTGCCTCTCAGATGGCTTGAAAACAATTGATTCCTGCATAAAGAGAACGAACAGGTTCTTGTTTTTTTGGTTGCAATATGTGGTTCTGCTGGAACTCAAAACTTATTGCAGTATTCACAAAATCACAGACATCGTACATGATCATGTGGCAATAATAAACAATAATGTCCCTTATTCTTAAATGTGTGTGTGTCTGTGTGTGTACTGTAACATCTGTGAAGTATGGTATTGATTCTTAACATTATTGCTGTATGCATCTATATCCTGCTTTAAGAGTCAGTAAGTCATAATGAGCTCTTGCCATGAAAAAAAAATATGTTTAAAGAGTCAGTGAAAACCATAATGTAAGTTATAATAACTTTTTTTTGAATTGGAGTTGCCCAGGCTTGAGTGCAGTGGCACAGTCATGGCCACCCCAGCGTTGAACTGCTGTTCTCCAGCGATCTTTCTGCCTCAGCCTTCCAGGTAGCTGGAACTACAAGCATGCGCTACTGCGGCCGGCTAATTTTTTATTTACTGTAGAGACGCGGTCTCACCAAGTTCCCCGGGCTGGTCTTGAACCCACAGGCTCAGGCAATCCACTCACCTGGGCCTCCCAAAGTGCTGGGATTACAGACTGAGTCAATGAGCTGGGCTGATTGTTTTTTTGTTTTTATTTTTATTTTTTTTGAGTTGGAACCTCACTCTGTCACCCAGGCTGGAGTGCAGTGGCAGGAGATCCTTTCACCTCAAACTCTAGAGCAGCTGAAACATCACACCCAGTTAATTTTTTTTTTAACTGAGATGAGGTTTTGCCATGTTGTCCAGGCTGATCTTGAACTCCTGGGCTCAAGCAATCCTCCCACTTTGCCCTCCCAAAGTGTTAGGATTATAGATGTGAGCCACCATGACCAGCTGGTCATATTTAACATTTTCTGAGAAAATAATTCATCCTATGCAGCCCCATGGCACTGTTTGAACATGTACATAAAATTTATAGTCCTTTTTGAACCTAAGAATTGCTTCACCACTTTCATTGACAATCTCGGTTGCTACCATCTGCTATGGTTTGAATATTTGTCCCTTCCCTCCTAAACTCATGATTAGATTTATCCTCCAGTGTGGTGGCACTGAGATGGGGCTTTTAAGAGGTGATTGAATCATGAGGGCTGTCCTTAGGAATGGATTAATCCATTAATGGATTAATGGGTTAGTGGATTAATGGATTATCATGGAAGGGGAACCGGTGGCTTTGTAAGACAAGAAAGAGACCTGAGTGGGCATGTTAGCAAGCTCAGCCCCTCCCCATGTGATGTCCTGTGCTGCCTGGGGACTCTGCAGAAAGCCTCCACCAGAAGGCTCACAAGAAGTCTCACCAGAGGCAGCCCCTCAATCCTGGATGTCTCAGCCTCCTTAATTGTAAAAAAGAAATTTATTTTGCTTGTAAATTACCCAGTTTCGGGCATCCTGTTATAAGCAACAGAAAATGAATGAATACAGAAAATTGGTGCTGAAAGGTGGGATGTTGCTATAACAAATATCTGGAAATATGGAAGCCCCTTTGGAACTGGGTCATGGGCAGAGGCTGGAAAAGTCTGGAGGAGCAAGTGAGAAAAAGCCTAGATTTTGGTGAGGGCTTAGAGGACAAGTTTGGAAAGTTTGGCACTACTTAGTGATGGGTGAAGTGGTGGTGACCAGAATGCTGGTCAATTTGGCCATTCTGATAAGGTTTCAGATGGAACTGAGGTACAAGGTATTGGAAGCTGGAATAAAGGCCATCCTCGTTTAAATTGGCAAAGAACTTGGCTGCACTGTGTTGATGCCTGGGAGTTTTGTGGAAGGCCAAATTTAAGAGCAATGGGTGAACATATCTGGCAGAAAACGGTTCTAAGCAGCAAAGTGACAGGCTGCTATGTGATTGGTAGAACTGCTAGAGAGAAGAGAAACAGAAAAAATTTCAAAAATTCACAGGCTGGCTGTGTGGTAGAGAATGAAACAGCACATTCAGGATAAGAAACCTGAGGCTATAGCCCAGAGACCTTCAACTAAAGAGTTAGCAGGGAGAGAAGGGAGTCCGATGCTATTCCTCAAGACAATGGGAGAATGACCCAGAAGGCATTTCAGAGATGTCCAGGCTGCCCCTCCTACCACAGGTCCAGAGGCCTAGGAGGGCAGAATGTTTTCAGGGGACAGCCCACGGTGCTTTCCAAGGCCTCGCTGCCCATGGCCACCTTGGGGCTCTGTTCCTATACTCCTGTCCAGGGCTTTTTGTCTGCCCCAGCCCAAGCAGCTCCAGGTGTGGTTTTGTGCTCCAACTCTGGAAGGTAGAAGCCCATGAGGGCTCGCAGAAATCAGGAGTTTTGGAGGCTTGGTAGCTTTCACCCAGATTTCAAAGGATGTCAAGGAAAGCCTGGGGGTCCAGGCAGAGACTCATTGCAGGGGCGGAGTCACTGCAAAGACCCCACTAGGGTAATGCCTAGTAGAGTGGGACCATTACTGAGATGACAGAACTGTAGAACTACCAGCATGCAACACCAGCCTGGGAGAGCTGGGTGGACTGAGCCCATTCAAGCCTTAGAGGTAGGACCCCTTGCTTGACACCTTGGGGGATGGGGGAGTGCACATCAGTGTGCACAGGATGCCAGACATGGAGTCAGAAGAGATTATTCTGGAGATTTAAGAACTGTTGTCTGCTCTCCTGGGTTTTGAACTTGCTTGGGGCCAAAAAGAAAGTTTACTCCTTTCTTCTGGCTGATTTCTCCCTTTTGAAATGGAAATGTGTAAACTAAAAATAAAATTTTAAGACCCCCCCCAAGCGACTAAATGGATGCCCTCTGGGCCAAGGGAAACCTGAAAAACTACATTCCAGACCATGATGGAAAAGGAGGCTGGACACGGCTCATTATACCCCTCCCTTGTGGAGTTTTAGGCACAACTGATCAGAATTAACATTAAGCTAGAGATCATAAGACTGGCAAAACAGACTCTGTGGCAACAAGATACCAAATTCCAACCTGACTCTGGTACAGCATCACATGACAAGCAGCAGACCCTGAAAGAAACAAAAATATTTTACCCAAAATGTGTTTATTCGATATATTTTGGAGTGACCCTGTAAAGCTTTCTCTTGGGGAAATTTGCATCTGTCTAGAATCCCCTTCCTGGAGACTCCCGGAGGAGCTAATACCTTTTAGTACATTTACCACCTATTTTCTCTGAAGTTTCTACTTCGAGTCTTCATCTATGTATCAAGAACCTTGGCTTCCTCAACCTCACCCCCCACCTTAACTCAGTATTTCTTTGATAGATTTCAAATTCTTTAGACAGAGCTTAACTCTGCCAATTGCCAATCAGAAAATCTTTGAATTCACCAATGACCAACAACCCCCAACACACCCTTGGAGATTTCCCACCTTTCCAGGGTCAACCAATGTAAATTTCACATCCATTGACTTTTTACCTAAAATATTTTTTGTATTTTATTATTTTGGGGGCGTGAATTTTGCCTCTTGAATATTTAGATTGTGGTTTATGGGCTGACATTTGTTCTCTTGCTTGTGTCTCCCTAAAAATGTACTAAGTCAAGTTGAAATGCAACTATTTTGGGCACATGTTCTCAGGATCTCTTGGGACTGTGCCATGGGCCTAGGTTACTCACATTTGTCTAAGAATAAACCTCTTTAAATATTTTACAGTTTGGTATTTTCATCAACAAACATATACCCCATGCTTGTAAGTAGACGACTTGTTTTGATATCACAGGATCACAGATTAGATGTTGGATATTGGTCTTTTGAGTTGATGCTGGAAGGAATGAAAGCTTTAAGGATATGGGGATAGATTGCATGTATTTGTATATGAGAAGGACATACATTTTGGGACCTATTGCAGAATGCTACGGTTTAAATATTTGTCCCTTCCAAAACTCATGTTGAAATGTAATCTCCAATGTGGCAGTATTGAGAGGTGGGGCTTGTAAGAGGTGACTACTGGATAGCGAGGGCTCTGCCCTCAAGAATAGATTAATCCATTCATGGGTTAGGGGATGAATGGGTTAATGGATTAATGGGTTATCATGGGAGGGGAACTGGTGACTTTATAAGAAGAGTTGAGTATGCTCAGACCCCTGGTCATGCCCTGTGATGCCCCAGGACTCTGAAGAAAGTCCTCTCCATCAAGATGGCTTTCAGCAGATGTCCCCTTGGCCTTGGACTTTCAAGCCTCCAGAATTGTAAGAAGCAAATGCTTTTCCTTTATAAGTTACTTGTTTCAAGTATTCTGTTATAAGCAACAAAAAAACAGAATAAGGTACTGTTTCAGCAGAGCAGTTTAAATTCGAATTAATTTTTTAAAAAGAACTATCTAAGAATTATGATGACAAAAACATTGTCTCATTTGACATGACTTTCAATAAAAAACATATTATGTGAAAATATTGACTGACAATACAATTCGTAATTATGCTGGAATGAGAGTAGGAAAAAATACATTTTATGAAATACATATACAATACTTTAAAATGATGTATGTTTTAATTTTATTACTCACCCAAACAACACTGGATTATCAACAGAACACCCAGACATATGCAATGAAAATTAAATTCAGTCATCTTTAATGTTTTGCTGACTTTCAGTCATAAAACCATAGTCAGATTTTATATATATAAAGCAAGATATTTGTGTGTGTGTGCATGTGTGTATATAAAACTATATATATAAATGTGCATGTGTGTATTTATACATTTGGACATGGAGGATTGGTGGGGAAAAGGGAAATACAAGAAAAGCTAAAGTGTCATGAGTGAAAGTGTCATATATTTATATATAAACATAGCAAGATTGTATGTAAAGCAAGACAGATATGCAAGATATATAAACAAATATGTGTGTGTGTGTATATATATATATATAAAACCTTGCTTTTTATATATACATGCATATACATAATTACAAGATATATATATGTATGTATTTGTGTGTGTGTGTATGTATTTTTTGGGGGGAATGAGGGGGGTTGGGGTCTTACTCTGTTGCTCAGGCTGGAGTACAGTGGCATGATCATGGTTCACCACAGCCTTGACTTTTTGGGCTCTGGTGATCCTTTGGCCTCAGCCTCCAGAGTAGCTGGAACTACAGGCACGAACCATCATGCTTGGCTAACTTTTTGATTTTTTTGTGGAGATGAAGTCTCTATGTTGCACAGGCTGGTCTTGAACTCATGGATTCAAACAATCCTCCCGCCTCAGCCTCCCAAAGTGCTGGGATTATAGGCGTGAGACACTGCACCTGGCCACAGGGTATATTCTTAAAGGTAAAAGGACAGAATGTATTTTATTTATTTTGGGGGCATGGATTTTTGCCTCTTGAATATTTAAACTGTGGTTTATGGGCTGACATTTGTTCTCTTGCTTCAATCCCTCAAATGCAGGAGTGGGCCTGCGTCTAGGACCTGACTTCGTAAAAAACTTCTGAAGTAAAATGTATATGTTAAGCCTGAATAAGAGGAGGCTTCTACTAAAATATTTCATGAGTGGACTGGGTCTAGTATTCTAGGCAGTATTCCTTGGATGAATGGGATATTTAAGTAGCTACTATTAGATTCCAGTGTAGACACACCAAGTGGGCATGTACTTGGCGTATGCATTGCTCATTTGTCTGATCTAAATCCAAAGACAATAGCTCATGACACTTTAGCTTTTCTTTTCTTTCTCCTTTTCCCTACCTCTGTGCCCAAGCTTTCTGCCACTTTCCTGATCCATATACTGTACTGTTGTCCTGTAAGTATGCTATTCTCAGATGTCACAGTTTAAGTATATATATTTTTTTGAGTTGGAGTATCACTCTGTCACCTAGGTTGGAGTGCAGTGGACAATCATGGCCCACTGCAGCCTCTAACTCCTGGTCTTAGGCAAACCTTCCACCTCAGTCTCCTAAGTAGCTGGGACTACAAGTATAAGCCACCATGCTCAGCTAATTTGTTTTTATAAAGACGAGGGCTCGCTGAGTTGCCTAGGCTGGTCTCAGACTCCTGGGCTCAAGCAATACTTCTGCCCAAAGTGCTGGGATTATAAGCATGAGCCACCATGCCCAGCCTGCTTAAGAAATTTTTTAGGATGGATTTAGTACCACTTATTTGTTTGTGTTGTTAAAACCCCAAAGGAATTGAAGGATGCTTGGATTGAATCTGCTGGTTAGATTATGAGAATTCAGCCACCTTACAGAGGCTGCTGGCAGAAGGAAGGATCTCTGTAGCGACTCTGGGGTCCTTCGGCACAGGGATGGGATGGGGGGAATGTTGCCTAAACTCATGTTCTGCTCTGACTGGGCGCTAGGACTGAATCAGAGAGACCATCCAAAAGATCATATTGTACGTGACAACCAGGATGGAGCAATCAACTTTCTGGGAGGGACTTCACCTCGAGATGAAATATGTGAGCTTACAGAAGTGGTGGCTCATGTGCATGTGGTCCAGGCTCAAAGAAATGCCATGGTTAAAGAAACAAATAAATGGTTTCAAAATCTCTCCAGTTATCTCCTGAAACTCCTTACATATTGCTAAAGGGAAGCACAGTAGACTATAATAATCTTTGTATTCACTGCCCTCCATTTCCCTTTCACCCTGCTGCTGAGAGAACACACTTCTTTTCATAAACCTTAAGACCACTCCAGCCAAGAGTTTTTTTTTTTTAACCTCCTACCACTCGTTTCACAAGTCTTTATTTCGAAGCCCATGAATCGGTTCAACCAAGACTTGACCCTCCTAGGAGGTAGGAAATGTGGGAGAAACTTAGTGAGGACAGTCAGCACCCTCCATGGTGGCATAGAAAGGCATGGAAAAACTAGTTCACTAACAAATGTCAGGGGGTCACACCTTCTTAAACTGAAAGGAGCAATGAGTGGGCCATTCAATCTTAATGCCCATTATAAGGAGTTCAGACTCAAGAGACAGCAGGTGTTGAGTGAGCATGGCATGTCAGCTCCAGGCCTCCCTAGAAGAATGGTGATATGGGAATGCCAATCTTCGATTTATGAGGAAAGCCTAGAACTATGTTGGGTCCTGAGGCCTAAGAGACTCCACAGGATAAAAAAAATATAACAACCATTTTTAACATGCTCAGGGATATCAGCTCACACCCTATTCTCCACTCTTGAATGAGGGGAAGGATTTAGATAAGGGTGAAGGGGTGGGTGGTGGGGGCTAATATTCCAGGAAACAGGCTGATATGGTGTGCAGAAATCACTTTTACAATGAATTTGCTTAATCTGAAGTTTTGGGTTCAATATGGAAGTACCACTGAATGCAGGGACATGATGACCCGACTATGATGGTCACTATTTTATGGCTCCTCCATGAAGTGGTGATGCCAGTCTCCTCCTTGGGTCTTTTTCTTCCTTCCTTCCCTCTCTCTCTCCTTCCTTCCTTCCTTCCTTCCTTCCTTCCTTCCTTCCTTCCTTCCTTCCTTCCTTCCTCCCTTTTTGAGTTGAGAGGTTTCACTCTGTTGTCTAGACTGGAGGGCAGTAGCATGACCATGGCACACCACAGCCTTGAACTCCTAGGATCAAGCAATCCTCCCTCTTCAGCCTCCTGAGTAGCTGAGACTACAAGCACACACCACCAATCCTGGCTATTTTTTTTTTTTGACTTTTTTTGTAGAGATGAGGACTTGCTACATTGCCTAGGCTGATCTCAAACTCTTGGGGTCAAGTAATCCTTGTGCCTTGGCCTCCCAAAGTGCTGGCAGACTGTTTTTTAGAGAACTGATCTACACCCACTCTCAGAAAGGCCACTCCCATAGTCCGTACTAAGTGGACAGATGACTCCATTTCTGAATGTGGCTGTTAGAATGCCAATGGATACACCACAATTTGAGCCAATATACTCTTTCTCTTTGGGGTTTGTTAGCACTGAACCTAAAGATGGCATCTTTGAGGGGAGGAGGGCTCTGAGGGTCCCATGCTGGAGCAGACATGATTTGATAGGAACATGTGAGGAGAAAAGAAGGTTGCAGATGGGCAGAGAAGCAGAGGTGAGTGACTGGAGTCCTGGAGAGGACGCTCAGTTCATGACTTCCAGTGCCTTGTGGCGTTGACTTTCATCAGACACTTTTCTGTCTTTCCATCTAGTTGCGCTGTTTTAATTAAGCTGGTACACTAGACATCGTCCTTTGCAGTGGCAAGATCCTTGATAAGGAAAGTGAAGCCTAAGAGGAGAATGAACTAGGTCAAAGTTACACAATTAAGTTAGAATCAGAATCAGATCTCTGATTCCAGCCAATGGCTCTTTCCCCTCAACTGCACTGCCCCAAGTTTCAGTGAAGCATGAGAAGCTCTCTGGATGCAAGTCTCCTGCCTATGATTTCTTAGAGACCATGTGTCTTGCTGACTGGTCTTTCTCCAGGGTTTAGAGTCATGCTGGTGTATAGTATGTGTTCAGTAAATATCCATAGAACGAATGAAGGATGAATGGAGGAAGAACACAGCTCTAGGCCCATGACCTGGTCACGCTATTCACTTAATTTAGGTCAACTTGGTGAACAGCTAGTCAGGCATGTCTCCCATGGGATTCTAGCTCCCATCTCTAGCCCTGACCTTCAGGTCTTTCAGTCCTTCCTCACTAAGTTCAAGAGCATCCCCTGGGTCTACATCTCCTTTCTCCTTGGGCACTGGGATAGACTGCGTTTTTTATAGTTTTCAGCTCCATTGCCATGGAGGATTATTCTTTCCTATTTTTTTGAGTTTAGGCATGCCCAAGTCACCCACTTTGGCCAAAGAAATGTGAGTGGAGGTGAGATGAGTCACTTCCAGGCAGAAGTTTTAGGAGCCAGAGCAGGACATGCTACATTTTGTCTTCCTTGGCTGCAGTTATAGCATCTGTTCCAAATAGCAGCTGCTCCTTCATGCCGGGTCCCAGAGTGTGTGAGGATGGTGCAGAGCAGAATGCCCAGCCTAGCTGTGATGGATATATCTAAAGTCTTTGAGATTTCCTGGTGTTTTGTTACTGCAGCACAACTTGCCTCTTTATGGCTGATACAGGCCCTCAGCCTCTCTAGACAGGCCTCTTCTCCCCTGTCCTATTCTTGGCAACCAGCCTGCTTTTCTGCTTGTACTAGGCAATTTCTCCTGTACGTAATTCATCCCGGGGATGGCCCTCTTACCTCATTCTCAAGCCTTTGCTAGTTGGGGAATATCTTGTTATAGAATATACCGTCCTGAAGCCATGAGTATCCTTTGAGCCTCAGTAGGTGTATTAATCCATTTTTTCTTGCTTGTAACAGAATACCTGAAACTGGGTAATTTATACTACACTTGGTCTTAGCCAAAAGGCTGAGAAGTGACTGGATAATTTATAAAGAAAAATAATTCATTTCTTACCCTCCTGGAGGCTAGGGAGAGCAAGTTCAAGGGGACACATCTGTTGAGAGCTTTCTCACCGGTGGGGACTCTGCAGAACCCTGAGGTGGCACAGGGCATCACATGGAGAGAAGACTGAGTGTGCTAACTTATTAGTTCAGATCGCTCTTACTCTCATTATAAAGCCACCAGTGCCCCTCCCATGATAACCCATTAATCCACTAACCCATTAATCCATTCATTCGTGAGTAGATTAATTCATTCTTGAGGGCCAACTTCTCATGATCCAATCACCTCTTAAGGCCCTACCTCTGGATACTGCCACACTGGGGATTAAGTTTCAACATGAGTTTTGGAGTGAACATTCAAACCATAGCAGTGAGTATACACAATGGAAATAAAAAGCCCCTGTTTCCATCAACACATTTATGTACCTGACTTTTCCTCTTCCCGTTTCCCTCCTTGTTCCTGATCTTAATTTCTCTCTCTTGCTCATGGACCTTAGACTGGGCATCTTCTAGTGCTGACCTGTAAAACTGCTGCCTATGCAACCATCATTATCCAGCACCTGTGTCAGAAACCCCAACCCTCACCCCGAGATCTCCACTCTCTGGAGGAGAAAGAGCAGCGGACAAAAATAACTGTGATGGTGACAGTGGAACTCGATAGAGCTCAGTTGTTAGACTATTTTTTCCTCCCTCTCAGGACTGTCTGGCAAACCTACCTTGTCAACCCTTTCTGCCAACCCAAAGATGTTATCTCAGGCAAGTCTCTCAATTTCCTGTCACTTTCAGGAAATGAAAAGTCCTTAGGTCACTGCTAGTCTCAAAACAGTCTGATTTCAGTGATACAATGTCCAGTATTCTGTAATTCTTAAAACTCTGGACTCTAAGCTCCTTACCAGTTCCCCTGGAAGCTTGGAATGGGAAACAGTGCTTCATTTTTCCACCTCCCTGATGATTTCTGATCCCTCTAGGAAGAGAGAAGGTTTTGGAGAGCAGGTGGGGACATGGACGTTCTGCTTGACTGGTGCTGCCATGATTTAGCTTTGGGGTCAAATGGGGTTAGAGGATATTCTAAGGCAGGACTCTTTGTTTAGATATATTATGAGGTCTCTGAAGACTCTTCCCACGGGCCCCACTGTACTTACTGCACAACTCCTGGAGGTGGGTGAGGTATTCCCCAAGTGTCCCTTGTGACTCTCCCCACCTTGACTCCTAATCCCTGCTTAGGGAGGGGTCTTCCTACTCTAATAGGCCACCCTTTTGACAGGCACCCTTCGGAGCAGTTCTTTGCCCTGACACATCATGTGGCTCAGAATATAGTAGTCCCTTTGAGGTGATGCTGTCTGTGGTTTCAGTTACCCATGGTCAACCACAATCCAAAAACAGATGAGTACAGTACAATAAGATACATTGAGAGAGGGAGAAAGTATATGAGAGAGAGCAATTACCTTCACATAACTTTTATTACAGTATATTGTTAGAGTTCTATTTCATTATCATTGTTGCTAATCTCTTACTGTGCTGGACTTACATATTAAACTTTATCATAGGTATGTACGTATAAGAAAAAAACATACTCTATATGGGGTTTGGTACTACCTGAGATTTCAGGCATCTACTGAGGGTCTTGGAATATATCTCCTGTGGATAAGGGGGTACTGCTGTACTCAGAAAGAAGTAGATCCCACAATCTAAGAGGTCTCCTTGAAGCTTTCCCAGAAGCACTAGCTAACATCTCCACATAACACAGGAACCACAGGCTTAAAAGACATCTCTTGCAGATTCTAGACTTTTCAGCCTACACCTGTGTCTCACCGGGGTGTTGAGCTAGAGTTGGACTCCTATCTGTGGGTCTCCTTTGTATATCCTGCAAGGGTAATGTACCACTTTACTCTGAAATGTGGAATTATTTTCTACCTGTTGTTTAGCTCTAAGTTTCACTGAGGGGGTGGTTCTCAGCCAAACCTGAAGAAAAATAACAGTTAAAATGAGGTTGTATGCTGAGAGGTCAGTTCTGTGTTTCTAATTTGCTCTCCAGTGGAGAGAGTACAGAAAACCCAAAGCATCTGGGCTCATTCCTAGGTACTAACACAAAAACCCACTCATCCCCAATATGACCACTCCGTCTTCTTTTAGTTGATTTTGATGGTAGTAAACTCTAATACAGATACAGTCATTGACAATGACAGACAGAAATACATGGAGGCCTAACTGGCTTTATTTATGATAATTATCAATCATCATTAAATAAATCGGTGCTGTTATTTGCCCTGGAGCAGGTGGCACTAAGTTGTCCATCTGAAAAGTTATGTAGAGTTTGAGGAGTTTACGACCAGCCTGGGCAGCATATTAAAAAATCTATCTCTTCAAAAAAAAAAAAAATTAGCCAAGCATGATGGGGCAGCTACTTGGAAGGTTGAGGCAGGAAGATCATTTGAGCCCAGGAATTCCTCAGAGTCTGCATTTTTAGATCAGACCATTGGAAATGTGCCCCATGCAGTTCTGGAGAAAATCCATTCAGCTTTGTGTGTGTGTGTGTGTGTGTGTGTGTGTGTGTGATACGGTGACAGACAGATTTCATGTAGATATGTTTACATATAAATTAGTGAGTGCAGGAATGAATAAGCCCCAAAGCTATTTGAAGTTAAAACCAGAGACCACAGTTTATTTTTAAGCAGGAAATCTGAGAAACTTTCAGAAGCTATTGACACAAGTTTTAAGAATAAAAGGTACTCTTGAATCAGTTAACTCAGGTGTCCAGTCTCGTCACAAATCAGTATGTGTGATTCAGAGAATCTACCTTGCTGACTTTGGATTTGAGGCTCACATTTGAAGCCCTGTTTGTCTGCTGTGTCTCTGGCACCTCTCACTAGGCAAGGCATCTCCTCCCAATGGGCGCTTGCTTACACCTGACCCCTAATGAACCTTAGTCTCAACCAGTCTCTCTTTGTGACCTTTTCAGGGCTTTTAAAACTATATTTCCTGTGTGCTGCAGAGACCACGCTTTATTTATTTATTTACTTTTGGACAGAATCTTCTTCTATCACCCAGGCTGGAGTGCAGTGATATGATCACAGCTAACTGTAACCTCGTATTCCTGGGCTCAAGTGATCCTCCTGCCTCAGCCTCCCAAGTAGCAGGGACTACAGGTGTAAACCATCGTGCCTGGTTAATTTTTTAAATTTTTTGTAGAGATGGATTTTCACTATACTGCCCAGAATGGTCGTAAACTCCTCAGAGTCTACATTTTAAATCCAACCCACTGGAAATGCACCCTATGCAGTTCTGGAGAAAATCCATTCCGTTTTTGTGTGTGTATGTGATATGGTGACAGACAGATTTCATATAGATATGTTCACATATAAATTAGTAAGTGCAGGAATGAATAAGCCCCAAAGCTATTTGAAGTTAAAATCAGAGGCCACAATTTATTTTTAAGCAGGAAATCTGAGAAACTTTCAGCAACTATTGACACAAGTTGTAGGAATAAAAGGCACTCTTGAATCAGTTAACTCGTGAATATATATGAGAGAAGATAAGAGGATACCTACATACTGGTTTCCCTAAAATTTAAGTTAAATCTCTTCTTAATTTATGTCAGGTCATCCTACAGTAAAATTTCTATCCAGTCTATGGGAGGGGATCCACCCCCCCAAAATACTGGAATTATGTTTCGGAGGGTGAGCCCCTTGTAGTACAGGCTTCCCCCACTAGGTAAGTGTTCCAGGCACCCATTGGCATCAATGTACCAGCTAGTGTTGTTGTGAGAGGCTGCATTTGGTGTCAGTGAATTTTTTTGTGGCAAACAAGTGATTGATTCTTTCACCATGACAATGCACCTGCCCACACCACACTGAGTGTTCAGCAGTTTTTCACCAAAAACAGTTTGACTCCTGTGCCCCATCCTCCCTATTCACCCAGTCTCGCCCCTAGAGACTTTTTTGTTTGTTTGTTTGTTTGTTTCCCCAATGAAGAAAGTCCTCAAAGAGAAATGTTTTGCCATTGTGGAAGAGATGAAACAAAAAATGGCAGAAGCATTAAAAGGCACCAAAATTGATGAAATCAAAAACTGTTCTGAGCAGTGGAAAAAGTGTCTCAAAAGGTATATTGCATCAAATGGAGAGTACTTTGAAGGTGTCGGGAGTTTAAACATGTTAGAGTAAATGCACAATTTTTTATAAATAAAATCTAGGTTTTCTTTGAGTTCCCCCTATATATTCTACAAAAGGACAAAGATTGTCTTGTTGAAAGATTTTAAAAGTCCTATGGTCTTTTACAAGACTTGTAACCATGAGAATTATGGATATTAAAGACATTATATTTATTAGAATATTTGTTCTGAAAACTGTTAGTTAAAGTTATAAACTTTGTTTGCCATTGGAGGTGAATTGTATTCACTGATCTTGAGGTAATTAACCCACTGACTGCTGTTTCATTGTTTCCGTTTCAATGAAATCAAACAGTGTAACATCTGCACAGATTCCCTAATAGAATCTACGCCATGTGGGATCATAGCTAAAGTCAGTCCTCAATGTAAAAAGTCACATAGACATTTTTATTTTTATTTCTTAGTTTTTGGCCCTGGTTTGTTTATTTTCCACTCAGTAGATGCCAAGATAAATACAACAATACCTAGGTCTGGTTCATGGTAACGTTCAGTAACTTCCTATTTCTTTCATTCCTTTCTTTTTTCCTTGTCTTCATTGAATAATATTATACATAAGATGATTCATATTAATGCTTCATACACTTTAATAATGTTTACATTTTACTCCACTCTTTCATTGCATAAAGATTCTACAAAAGAATTTTTTAAAAATTGACTCTAACAGCTTAATTTAAAACACAGTACATTCTTGTTTCCATTATCCAAGGATCTAGATTTCCAATTCAAGATGCTTAAAGAGAGAACAATTACCCCAGGGGTTTGCTTTTGCTTATCTTCCTCATAATCCAAAAACAAGCACCAAATGGCCCTCAGGCTGAGGAGGAAAGACAGTTTAGAGAGAGGGTGGCATTGTCTGTCCATGAGAAGTTCACTGCAACTGAGCACCATGTGTTGAACTGAATATGACTATCCCAAGCCTCACAACAGGCACAGGGGACCCAAAGAAGAATAACAGTGCCCAGTAGATGGTCTTTCTTTCTGAAGCAGCAACACTTTTATTTATGAACCCTTACTGCAGAGACAGATTTTTGCATATAATTTCAGAGATTTGTGTGCCACCTTAGCCTGTCCACTGAGAAATGACGAATTTATGGATCCCTCCTGATTACAGAGGCTTGAATCTGGAGCAAGACATAAGCCACTGTCAAAGTGGAGAAATCGGATTGGGATCTGTTTTTTCTGTGAGTTGGATATGGTGGAATTCTCACATTGGAATGTGAGACATGGTGGGCCAGGAAAAGAGTGGAGGGAGTTGTAGAAACGGTGCCATCTGGGGAACAGGAAGCCAAACCTTCAGTCCTACAGCTGCCATTATTTGCTCTGTGGCCTTTGACAAGTCACTTCTCCCTCAGTTTCCTTAACTGTCGGATAATGGGGTTGAACTATGTCTTAGTTTAAGCTGCTATAACAAATTAGCATAGACCAGGGGGCTTAAACAGCAAACATTTATTTTTCACAGTTCTGGAAGCTGGGAAGCCTAAGATCAATGTGCTAGCAGGTCTGGTGTCTGGTGAGGACTCACTTCCTGGTGTGCAGATGGCTGTCTTCTCGCTGTGTTCTCACATGGTGAAGAGCGGAGGGAGAGAGCCCATGATTCCCCCTCTCTTCTAAGGATTCTAATCCCACCATGAGGATTCCAGACTGGTGACCTAATTACCTCTCAAAGGCTCCACCTCAAATACCATCGCACTGGGGGTTAGGATTCCAACATAGGATTTTGAGAGAACACAAACATTCAGTCCACAACAGACAGACCGCTGAGATCCCTGAAAGACATGAAGCCCTGGGGAATGAGTTTATGAAATGAAGTGACTGCTTTTCCATGATTTGTTACATGATTCCACATGAATACAGCCTCTTGTATCATTCTTCATCTCACCCAGCTCCGTGGTAGAGTGCGGTAAGCAAAGAGAAGCTGCATACCTCCCTATGCTTAACTGCTTTTTCTCCATCAAATATAGTGTGATGGAAGCTCTATTTGTAGAGTAACTAAGAGCAAGCCCTTGGAGGTGGGCAGACCAGAGTTCCAACTCTAGTCCTGCAGAATCACTGTTCACTTCCTTGAGCCTCAGTGTCTTCCTGTGTAAAATGAGAGCTGGCTACACAAGGTTACTATCAGCATTTAGTGGAGGAATATGTTGGTAAAGCACCTAGACAGGGACTGCCACAAAGTACAGGCTCAATAAGTGCTTGTGGTTGTTTTGTTGTTGTTACTACTACAACTATTCTTTGACAATAAGGCACACACCCCAATTCTGGGCAGGAAGAAGTTCCCTCAATGCCAGATCTTACTGCTGTTTGATGATGCTAATTTCTTTCCCAGGCACCCCACCACATTTTCTAGGTTGTAAATCTGCCTCTCACCCTTGTAGCCAGCTGTCTCTTGAACAGGAACCAATTCTCTGCAATCAGGTCCATGGAGATGGCAATTCCCCATCCCCACATCTGC
The DNA here is from genome assembly GCF_000164805.1 of Carlito syrichta. Taxonomy (NCBI): domain Eukaryota; kingdom Metazoa; phylum Chordata; class Mammalia; order Primates; family Tarsiidae; genus Carlito; species Carlito syrichta. The sequence goes on along the minus strand of NW_007232661.1, from coordinate 148,367 downwards.
TGGGTACTCAAAGTTTTATTGCTCTCCTTGGTTAGAATTGAAATACTTTATAGCATTAGTGCTTTTCAGATCGAAACCTGCAGGATTGATTTTTCAATTTCCGCCTGGGACCGGAGCAGAATTTGTCTTCCAGAAGACAGACTAATTGTGAGGTCTCTGGACCCAGCTGACTGGCTGGGAAGGCACCTTCAGTACAATGGAGCATTCATTGTCTAGGTAGGATGTGTCCACCTGTGGTCAATAGGCTATCGGCAAGAGACATATCAGAGACCACTACTGCTGAAGGGACCAGAGGGGTGGGGGAATCACATTTGTTGCTCACTGCGTCATAGGCACTGAGCCAAGAGCTCTGCCCCCATCCAATTCTGGGAGCCAGAGTAACAGTGAAAATACTTGGTAACTTGTGACAGCTGAGATACATGTGTTCAGAATGGGTGCTGTCCGGTAGCTTGTCCTACTGTGTTCTGAGTGAATATCTGTCTTAAAAATGAGAAAATTATCATCGTTTCTCAACCTGCTGATGTGGAAACTGAGGACCAGAGGAGTCTAAATAACTTGGCTGGGTGTTGTGGCTCATGCCTGTAATCCCAGCACTTTGGAAGGCCGAGGCAAGAGTATTGCTTCAGCCCAGGAGTTTGAGACTAGTCTGGGTGATATAGCCAGACCTCATCTCTACAAAAACCAATAAATTAGCCAGGCATGGTGGCACACCTGGAGTCCCAGATACTCAGGAGGCTGAGGCGGAAGGATTGCCTGAGCCCAGGAGGTTGAGGCTGCAGTGAGTGATGAGCGTGCCACTGCCCTCCAGCCTGAATGACAGAGTGAGACTCTGACTCAAAAAATAAAAATAAAAAATAGAGGCAACCTCTTCCGGTCCCCTCCTGCTGTGGGAGCTTCTCTGTCCTCTCAATAAATCCTGCTTTCTAAAAATAAATAAATAACATGTCCCAGGTCTCACAGTAAGTGACATAGTCTGAAGTGCACCCCTGATCTGATCTGTGTGAAACATCTGGGTGTTTTCTGTCCCATCACCCAGGCTTGCCTGTGCACAGACTGCTGTCTCCCTGGATTTTCCTTCTGACTCCATATCCCCATAACATGACTTGTTTCCAATTCATTCTCCCTCCTTTGTCCCACTGTTCTTTGGGCTGTGACTGTGAGTGGAACTTGAATCTGAGTTGAGTCCCCACAGAACTTCTGTTGGCATTTTTCAAGGTGCCAGGACTCTGGTTTTGCCTGCGGGCAGAGCTTGTTGGATTTTCTGGCACAAGCCTGCAGGGATCTTTCTGATCTCTGCAAAACCCAGCAAAGGTTCTTGGGAGTTGTTGGTTAGATCAGCATTAGAGACCGCTTTTTGTTGTTGCTGTTTTTTTTTAACTGATATGTAATGCTTGTATATACTTTTGGGGGTACATGCGATATTTTGATACATGCATACAACATGTAGTGGTCAAATCAAGGTAACAGGGATATCTATCACCTCAAACATTTATCTTATCTTTGTTTTGGGCTAGAGACCACTTGTATGCATTTGTGCATACCATACCATATGCTATATGTATACTCTATATGTAGTATGCATGTATATATATTACATGCTGTGTATATAGTATGCACGTAGTACATATATCCATATATATGCCTGCAGTGTGCAAAGATATACTATATACTATACTATAGGTATACTCTAACGTACTACTTTAGATGAGGAAGAAGGTGAACTAATGTTCCCTAGGCGCCAAGTAGGCACTTGGCTCTGTACCCATGATCACATTCAACCCTAAATCCTGTCTCTTGAGAGAGGCTAGGAGGACCTGGGCTCTGGATCAGTGAGGCTGATATTCAAATCTCAGTTCAGCCACTTACTAGCTGTGTGGTCTTATTGAAATTATTTAACATGTTCTTCATTTGAAAACTGGATGGGAACCAACCATGCTGCCCATCAAAACTGGACTGGATTTAAAAAAATATGTTACATATACATGATGGAATATTACACAGCCATAAAGAAGGACAAATATATGGACTTCGCAGCAACTTGGATGGATTTAGAGTCTATAATATTCAGTGATCTATCATAGAAGCAAAGAACTGAGTACCTCATGTTCTCACTCATAAGTGGACCCTGAACATTTACCATAATACTATAAGAAAGAAATTGGCGGTAGTGGGACACTGCTGGCAGGGGCCGGGCAGAAGCGGGGCACTTAACATCATTAGGCGTACCTGATCACAAACCAGGCAAAGTGGGGATCCAGGGGAGGCCCAAACCTTACCTGTATGATGACCACTTGCATACCTAATCCTGAATTGTACCCCACATCTTTAAAACAAAACCAAAACTGGATGGTAACACGCCCCGGCTAATGAGGTTATTGGCAAAGGATTGGGGGAGGGGGCGGTTGAAAGATGATAAGGCATGAAAAGTGTTTAGCATAGTACCTGGCACACAGTAAGTGCTTAATACATAAAACTGCTGTCATTCATCCCCAGTGTAGATGAGAACACCAAGGAGGGTACACACAAGTTGCATATTCACGGCCATCTGGCGCATATGCAGCGAGATGCTTCTAACTCCCAACTTATTATGCCAGACGATGCTTTTTGTTAAGGAACTTTTAGAATCTTGTATCTAATAAGTTCAAGCTGCAGAGGAATTAAAAATCTTTCAGAAACGAATACTGAGAATTTAATTACGATTTTTTTTTTTTAGCATACAGCGAACTGCTTTTGTGATCGGCTACACTTTAGAGGATGGGCTGGTCAGAGGGAAGGCAATAGCAGTAAGGGAAGAGTCGTTTCTTTCCTAACTAATAACTTTTCACACCCCAGCTTGCTGTTAAAACCTCCGAAGCCAGGAGCCTGCTGCCCAGCTGAGCAGAGAATTAGCTTGTTCTAGCTTTTGGACGAGTCACAGATGCAAACTTGGGGGTGGCAGGTTGGGAGCGGACAGAATTCATTTTGAGAAAATCAGACCCATCTCTCCCCTCATTTTCCCAGTTATGCTTCTCTCATGTTGGCCATTTTCTCTCTGTGGAATTGTACCAGACTGGGAAGGGGGAGGGAGGAGAGACCAAGATGCGCCAAATGTTTTTTAAGTCTAATTCCTCCTCTGTAGATTTAGTCTTTACAACCATCTCGTGAGGTCTGCAGCATTATCTCCATGTCACAGTTAAGGAGATGAAAGCTCAGAGGTGAAATGACATTTTCAATGTCACATGGAGTATAAGTGACACGGGCAAGATAAGAACTATGTGGGCTCTCCGGCTCCCAGACCCATCTATCTCCCACTGCATGAGAAGTTAGGAAATCTATCCCAATCATGCTCTAGCTATGACATGAACTTATTATTTCAGAATCTTTTTTCTCTCAAGCCTTGCTTTTATTCAAAATGATGGGTCAAGGAAAATATGCCCAAGAAATTTCTCCCAAAAGTCAATTTTGATCAATTGGTAGTGGTTGCTTAGAGCTCTGGGTTAAATGAGAGTCTGAGGTCATGTCTATGCTCATTAGGAAAGGGTGCTCTGGTTGATTTGTGATGTCTGCCTAGGACACATATATGGAGGTCTGGACAGGTTCACTTTAGCACTGGGATTGTTATGGTTGTTGTCACTGTGGCTCATTGCTAGACTCACCTCAGTCTCCTGTTTCAATTTTTAAGCAAGAGGAAAAAGAAGGAAAGAGAATGAGAAAGAGAATATATCTGTATCTAGAAAACCAAACATTTTCCAGAAATTCTTAGCAGACTTGTTTTATATCCCATTGACCAAAATTGTATAACATGGCAACACTTCCCTAAATGAGAGTTTGGAGAAATAAACATTTTAACTGGGTCTGTTTCTACCTCTCAGAAAGACTAGGACTCTGCCAGTAACGAAGTGGGATCTGGAAACTGGGCAGGAAACCAGTAGGGTCTGCTACATGTACCATCCCTGGACCAGATATCCCCGTGATCCCTTTTGGCCAAGTCAATAATCTGACAATTTAGTAAATTTATTTCTTCTTGGGTGTTTATTCGATGCATATGCAGCCTTTAGTTCATTAGGAATCCTTAAATAGATATTCAGTGTGAGGGGATCCAGCCCATGGGGTCATCCCTGGTAGTTAACCCAGGAGGACAGAAAATCCCTAAGAGACATATCCCAAAAAGCCATGCTCAGAAATTCTTGAAGTGACCTTTGCATGTCTCAGGATTGGAAGCAATCCCACCCAGGCCTGGATGAGAAAGAAGAGGGATAATACGGAGAGTTCTGAACAGCAGGGAATGATGGACTCTGTGTGCCAACTGAGACCCCATGATTGTGAAAGCTGACTGGAAGGCCACTGCAGCCTTCTCTTGTTATAAATTGGCAGAGTCCCAGGGAGACAGAGAATTGTTTAAGTTGCACAGCAAGACCAGGGTAGAACCCATCTTCTGACTTCCAGGCACAGAGTGCGGTCGAAACGGGGACTCAGCATCTGTCTCCACAGCCTGCCACTCTGGGAGGATGAAAGGTAAGACATGAAAGCTGATTCACGTGAAGTATTTCCTGACAACCAGAAGGATTCTGTGAATGAAGAGTGTGTGAGCAAAACAGGAGAGCTGTAGGTGCAGAATGATGGAAGGATGAAGTTCGAGCTGAGATGTAAAGTATGAGTGGGAGTTAGGGAGGTGTCTACAGCAGGATTCTGCAGTGTGTGTGTGTGTGTGTGTGTGTGTGTGTGTGTGTGTGTGTGGTGAGTGATGTGTGTGTGTGCACGCGTGCATGCTGTGTGAACATGTGTACGTTTGTGGTCTGTGCATAGTGTGTGGTGAGCGATGTGCTTGTGTGTTGTGCATGAATGCGTGCGTATGTGCTGGGTGAGCACACGTGCATGCATGCTTGTGGTGTGTCCCTATGTGTGTGGTGGGAAAGTGTCCTGGGAGAGGAACTGACGCTAGGAAGCCACAGTGCTCCCTCTACTTCCTGCTAACAGTGGGCCTCACCCAAGTTCAGCTCCTCCACCCTCTGTGCTTTCCTTTGGGCTCAGACCTTCAGTCACTCCTATAGGGTAGATGTTCATAGACCAAATATTTGTTTCCCCCCCCACCTCCAAATTCATACGTTAAGACCTAACCCCAAGGTGATGGTGTTAGTAGATAGGGCCTTTGGGAAGTAATTAGGCCATGAGGATGGAGCCCTCATGAATGGGATTAATGACCTTATAAAAGAGAACCCACAGAACTCCCTCATTCCTTCTACCATGTAGGGTTATAGCAAAAAACAAAAACAAAAAAACAAAACTCCCAGCAGCCTATGAACCAGGAGGCAAGCCCTTGCCAGATAGCCAGATACCAAATCTGCTAGAGCCTCGACCTTGGACTTCACAGCCTCCAGAGTGGTTGGTTGGTTGTCAGATACCAGTCTATGCTGCTCTGTTTCAGCCTCCCAAACAAACTAGATGTAGGGTTGCCAGATGAAATACAGAATGCCCAAGTTAAATGTGAAATTCAGATAGATAACTGTCATAGGGACCCTGGCCTTGGGCCTGGAACTCCCCACCCTCACCCCACATCTGGACCCCTGTAAATTAGGGCCAAAAGAGGGAAGGAGGGAGAAGGAAACATGCGGGACCTGGAGGACCCAGTGTGGTGCTGAGTTCTTGGTCAAGAGTTGGAGGCCTGAGATCTACTTGTGGCTTTTTCGTACATTCACTCTATGACCTTAGGCAAAGCACCTTTTGGGTTTCAGTCCTCATGATGAAAATTGAGTTTTGTGATACTCACCACTTTATCCCTTAGCACAGGGCTGCCATGTTTATAAGTAACACTAAAAACTATGCCCACTGCTGCTGGCTTAGTCTGGCAGCTCCGTCTCTCAGGGTGACTTCCTCTCTCCAGCCTTGCTCCCTGCATCCCAGCCTGTGAGCATTACTAACACGATCAGTACCTCCCATTCAGAGCCCTGTGATGGCATCTCATTGCTGCCAGGTCAATGTCATTCCTCTTGAACCCCTCTGGGCTTTTGCCTGTACCCCACCTGCCTGAATCATTAAATGAAGGAATGGAGGGAGGAAAGAAACTTGTGTATAGGCCATGGTGGCCTCCAAAACCATTATCACCAGTCATCATCACACACACAAAAAAACTTCACTTGTTTCTCCTAACAGGTCATGATGAAGACAGTCAGCAAGACCTTGGGATGCTGGGGTAAAGTTGTAGGGACTTACTCTGGGGCTCATTATGATGGGTACAATATAGTCCCTGGAAATGCAGCCACCAAGGTGAGTCCCTGTCTCCCTCCTACTCCACAAGCCCACCATGATACAACCATTTGGACAACTGGGCTGCGTCCTGAGGTCAACCACTAATCATGTGGGGTCCTGGCTTTTGTGCATAGAAAGGTTTTATGACTTGCCACTTGGATACCTAAATCCAGCCTGCGGTACAGCAGCTGGGGAGGGGTATTTTCTGGCCTGCTGTGTTTGACTGGAAAATGAACATCCAGATTAGGTACAAGCTGGAGAAAATATCACTTACTGCATAACATCCTTTGTGACATTATTCAAAGTCCGCCTAGGTAGCAGGTATGTAGTTATTGTGGTAACAAGACAACTAGGCTGTACAAACAGCTCCTCTCCTTCCCTGAAGTGGACCTTAATGAGACCTCTTGCAGGAAGCCTTCCATGATCGTCTCTTTTCTCCCCACTCCTTTACATCAACTTGACTCTGCTCTACTGACTCTCATTTCCATGCTGGGCTGTGTGCCAACATCAGTCTTCCTAGGAAGGAAGTAATATCAATGCCCTTGCTCCCTGGAAGGGCCCACTCCTGAGAAATAGGGGGAGGAGAAGGAGTTTGAGCTGTGTGTCTTCTGTGTCCTACGATGTTGAAGGAATTCACTTGTCTCAAGTCCATTTCTTCATTTCTGAAATGGAGGTGAGTAGCTCCTGTCTGACATCTTGAGAGAAATTAAAAAGAGGTTGGGGATCCTTCATGAGTAATTGTGAAGAGGACTCATGCCTCAGAACTAGAAGCACGCCTGTAGAAAAGAAATATACAGATGCTGAACACAGAAACCAATGCACACAAAAGAACACAGTCCTTGCCAAAGTTGTCTCTGTGCCAGCTGCACCTTGTCCCTGGCCTTTGCTTGTTGACCAGGTTTCAAGAAACACCTTTTAGCTGTTTATCAGCAGATAGGCAAAAAACAATTTTTATGCTGTAGGTTCACACTTAAAAAACCCCTCAAATCCCATTATCCATTGGATGACTTGGCCCAGAAAGATTTTTGACTATTGCCGAAAATCAAATTCACCTCCTACAGATAAACACTTGTCACCACTGGGATAATTCAAGAGCCAATTTCCCCATAAATTTCTTCTTCTTCCTCAACGGCAACCCAACATCATAGCAGGAATTTTAGAGCCAGACAGGTCTGCATTGGGATTCTGGCTTCTTTATCTCTCCACTGGGTAGCACTGGGCAAATGACTTAAACTCTTTGAGTCTCCATGTCTTCTCTGAGATAAGAAGGGAAACATTGTCTAAATGCACTGATTGAGAATGCACTTTTTAAATTATTATTTAAGTCAGAGTCTCACTTTGTTGCCCAGGCTAGAGTGCAGTGGCACACTCACAGCCACCGCAGCCTCGACCTGCTGGGCTCAGGCCATCCTTCCACCTCAACCTTCCAAGTTGCTGAAACTACAGGCGTGCACCACCACTCCTGGTTAATTTTCTGATTGATCGTAGAGACAAGGTCTTGCCAAATTACCCAGGCTGTTGTCAAACCCCTGGACTCAGGCAATCTTCTCGCCTTGGCATCTCAAAGTGCTGGGATGACAGGCTTGAGCCACCACCCTTGACCTGAGAATGCACACTGAGATAGTGTCCACACTGCGGGGTGAATACCCATGAAACATTAATCTCTCTCTTCTTCTCTTGCTCTGTGTCTACCAAGTTCTGCCTCTGCTGGTTAGCCATCAGTACAGGGCACTTGAGTTACTCTAACTTACCTTATGTTTAAGTCATCTTGTCCTTATTTCATACATTCCCCTACTGGCAAGTTAAGTGAAGGGCCATGCCTTACTCACCTCTGTATCCCTAATAGAGCTAGTGTGGTGCTTGGCACATAGTAGGTGCTCAGAAATAAAAAGTCTGTTTCAATGAGCCAAACATGTTACAGGAGCCAAAGTCATTCTTGATAGAAGAGTCACAGGAATAACTGAGCCACGTAGCAGGGCCATGCAACCAGGAGGATGCCATTTCCAAGGTAATAACTAACTACTGGCAGTGATTTTGTAAACACATTTGGCTTCCCAGGGTGTCTGCTTTGAACCTTTTATAGATTGTGTTAAGTTCTGATGTTCCTTAAAAAATGATTGCCTCTGCCTGGGAGGGCAATTCTCCAGAAGCCCTCTAGATGGCGATGTTCAACAGAGATAAAGCCCTCAAGACTCTGGAAACTCACAGAAGGAAAAAAAATCTCTTTTTATTATCAATGCATTAAGAATGAATTTATCATTCTGGCTCAGCAAAAGTCTAGTTATTCAGTAAGAAGCTTTAGCCCCAGCTAACGTGCAGCTTAATCAGTTCGGTTAGCTACAAAGCCTGCTCGGGCCTTTGTCTCATGTTCAGAATGAATAACCAAGTGGTCTCTGAGGTTTCCGCTTTCCTGGTGGACAAGTCTAAGGAACTTACCTTCTCTCCGGGATCTTTGGGCTGGGGGAGGTGTGGGGAAACAAGCAGATGCAGAAAGTTCTACACTCTGAAGTGAGGATGAGGAATATCCAGAAAAAGAGGTGTTAATGGGTTGATAATAACAATGACAAAACAACAATGAATATTCACAGAATGCTTACTGCATGCCTGGCACAGGTTCAAATGTCTTGATATCCCAACTCATTTAATCCTCACACCACCCTATGCAGCAGGAACTCTCATTATCCTAGTTTTACAGATGATGAAACTAAGATCCAGAGAGTGAGTGAATTGGACCATGTCCCATAGATAGCGGGTGACAGAACTGGTATTTGGACCCAGGCTTGGCTACGGAAGCCATGGTCTTAACTACCAGGCCATGCTGCCTCCCCTGGGTGGCAGACCACGAGTATCCTGTCAAGGATACATTCCCTCCTTCCAAGATTCTTGAACCACCAATGTCCACCCAATTGTAGCCAAAGTGTCCCCAGAGCACAAGCCTAGGGCAAACCCAACCCCACTCTTGGGGGGAATGGTAAAAAGCACCTACTCCACCACCCAAGGGGAAGGTGATATAGCAGAGAAACTTCAGATTGTTGGGAAAAAAACACAAGTTTTAAAGACAGAGAGACCTGAGTTTGAGCCCCTGTCCGGTTACTTTCTTGGGTAAGCTACTTAATATCCTAGACTCTCTATGAATTACAAAGGACGGGTATAGTTCAGTGGGAATGGGGAGGGGCAGGCAGTTGTAAACTCTCAGGAATCAGGAGGTGGGTGGTGGGTCCTGTCCCCAGAACTCAGGTGCCAGGGGTCAACCCAGGCTCTGCCACGTGGAGTGGGGGCCTCCAAGCAGGACAGGCAGGAGGGCCCTGCAGGGAGCAAGGCCGGCTCTGCCCAGAAAGGCCATTTACTTCACAGTGAAGAGCTTTGATGTCAGAGCTGGATTTGACTCTTGGCCTCACCCCTTTATCAACCAACAGCTCTGAGCCTCAGTTCTCCAATCTGTTGAATAGGTATAATAAGACAATGTGTGTAAGGAGCTTACTCCAGGACCTGGCACAGGGTGAGGATGGCGTCATGAACAGTATTACAGGAGAGGCATGATGGTGAATACTATCCTAAAGGGGAACTCAAGGCACAGAGTACCCATCCATCACTGGATTGTATGGGGGATTCCCATTATCCCACATCTTTCTCTCAGTCCTGCTTCCCGAAGTGCCTGTGTTCAAAGAGTTTGCTAACAGCTCCGCGGCGTAACCTTTACTGCCTGCTGTTTTCCTGCTAGAAGTGGCCAGGGCATGGACTCTGCTCGGGGGCCCAAGGCTCCTCTCCACAGCATTTCTGAGTAGCTGGCTACATGCCTTCTGCTTCGCTCAGGGGTCTGTGTGCACATTTCTTGGAACTGCTTTCTAGAACACTAAGATCAATGGTCTCTGACTTTGGTCTTGGGAGAGGCTAGAGACAGTGTGGGATGATGGGGAGGGTGGGATAGGGAGTTGGGCATGGAGGGGTGGGGCCAGGGCAGGCAGCCCCTTCTGTTGAGCCCATTCACCAAAAGCAAAGTTGTGCCATTAATTTTTTGGTAAAGGTAAGACAGGTGCACATGATAGTCATTAAAACCATGAGGCGGGCTGGGCCTGGTGCCTCGTGCCTGCAATCCCAGAACTTTGGGAGGCTGTGATGGGAGGATTGCTTGAGCCCAGGAGTTCAAGACAAGCCTAGGCAACAGAGCAAGACCATATCTCTACAAAAAATGCAAAAATTAGCTGGGCATGGTGGCATGTGCCTGTACTCCCAGCTACTCAGAAGGATTGCCTGGAGCCCAGGAAGTTGAGGCTGTGATGAGTCAGGATTGTGCCACTGTACTTCAACCTGGGTGACAGAGTGAAACACTATCTCAAACAAGCAAACAAACAAACAAACAAATAAAAAAGGCAAACAACAACAACACAAAAAACAAACCCATGATGCAAGGGCTTTCAAAGACAGAGAGCACACACGGGTTGGCACTGCTTGATAGGATTGAAGCATCTGATGTCAGACTGTGAGACAAGCAGAGAAGATGACCCATGAATGGTGCTCCTTCCCATTGCTGATAGCCCTTGCTGTCCATTCCTCCCTTCCCTGATTTCTGCATCCCACATCAGAGTGAGTGGTCTTCCGTGGGCCCAGCCTTAAGGACACAATACCCAGGAGATATCTTTGATTTTTCCTTTCCCTTCATACTCACATTCAATATGTGAGAAATGTCTTTTGGCCCCTCATGTAGAACTATCTTGAATGTATTCTGCTTCTCCATCTCTGGTCCAGTCCAAGCCACCAGTGTGTCTTGCATGGATTCCTGCAGGAACCTCCCCCATGGGCTCCCTGCCTCCAATCTAGCCTCTTGCAATGTATGCTTTCCCAATAGGCAAGCTGACATTTATATATTCTAGATACAAGTTCTTTGACTGATAGGTGGTTTGCATATATTTCCCCCTGGTCTACAGATGGTCTTTTCATCTTCTTTATAGGATCTTTTGCAGAGCAAACAATTTTTATTTTAGTGAAATCCAATTTATCAATTTTTTCTTTTATAGATCGTACTTTTGGTGTATGTCTAAGAACTCTTTGCCTTGCTCTAAGTCCTGGTGCTTTTATCCTGTTTTCTCCTACAAGTTTCAAAGTTTAACATTTTTACATTTATATCTGTAATCCTTTGGAAACCTGCCACAAGGTAGAAGTGAACAGGTGGGCCAGTGTCTGGGCCATCCACTCCTACCTTAATGAAACTGGCTTTCCTGTCATTTGTCTATATTTTGGGTTTCCATGGGAGGTTTGTTTTCAGAATAGAATGTTGCTGCTAACGTAAGTTTGAAAAACATGAATATAGGGGAAAGGACACGGGACTTTCCCATGGAAACACGTGGGTCTTCACTTTAGACCTCAGTTTTCCATCTGCATAATGGAAATTTAGGATGGATCATCCCCCAGGTCTCTTCCATTTATGATGCGCCATGACAACTTTTTTTTTTTGAGACAGGGTTTCGACACCCAGGTAAGAGTGCAGTGGTGTGATCATAGCTCATGGCAGCCTTAAACTTCTAGGCTCAAGCAATCCTCATGTTTCAGTCTCCAGAAATGATAAGACTACAGGTGCTGCTACCACACCCAGCTAATTTATTTTATTTTATTTTTGTAGAGACAGGGTCTTGCTATGTTGCCCAGATTGGCCTCCAACTCCTGGCCTCAAGTGAGCCTCCCATCTTGGCCTCCCAAAGTGCTGAGATGACAGGTGTGAGCCACCATGCCGGGCAAAAACATGATTTTATTATCTTAAGTGTGGAATTTTCTATGCCATGTCATGTCATCTCTAGAAATGTTATTGGCGGACACTCAGCAGGGACCCTTTATCTGAGAGCCCAGATCACCAAAGGTTTAGCTCTGCCTGTGAATGGGATGTGGTGCAACCAGGCTCAAAAGGGCCTGGAGTCTGGCCTTAGGAGACTGGGGTTTTGTGGGGATGGTGGGTTGTTAGACTAGGGTGGAGCACCCTAAGTGCTGAGAAGTTGGGAACCCTGGAATCAGTCGAATTCCACCAGGTACCAGGTAGAAGACCTTTGGCCAGGTACCTAATCTTCTCCAGTACCTGTTTTTTCATCTAAAAAATTAACATGTATATATGGGCTTAATGAGAGCATTCAAAGAGATGATGCAGGTATAGTTTTAGTAATGCCTGGCACTTTTAACAAAAATGCAGACTCTGAAGCCTACTGAGATAGTCTCTAGGGGAGGATTCTGGGAATCAGTGTTTTGGACACTCCCTCTACTCCTTCTCCCTCAAGTGATTGTGATGATGGACCAAGCTTAGGAAACATTAATATATCTCACCTTTGCTGCCTTCTAGCACATGCTGTTCAACAGAAATATACTCTGAACTACATATGTAATTTAAATTTTCTAGAAACTATATTAAAAAGGAAAGAGGCCGGGCATGGTGGCTCATACCTGTAATCCCAGTACTTTGGTATCAAGGCAGGAGAAATGTTTGAGCCCAGGAGTAAGAAATCAGCCTAGGCAATAGAGTAAGACCTCGTCTCTACAAAAAATATTTTAAAATTAGCCAAACGTGGTGGCACATGCCTGTCATCCCAGCTGCTTGGGAGGCTAAGGCAGAAGGCCCACTTGAGCCCAGGAGGTGGAGGCTGCAGTGAGCTGGGATCATGCCACTGCACTTTAGCCTGTGCTACAGAGTGAGACTTTGTATCCAAAAAAAAAAAAGAGAGAGAGAGAGATAAAAAAAGATAAAATTTATTTTAGTAATATATTTAATTTGATCCATCATTTCAATTTTTTATCTAAGATAGCTTACCAAATTTTAATCTTAACATGTAATCTATAGCAAAAATTCTTAATGAAGACATTTTAAATTCTTTCTTTCATACTTGGTCTTCAAAATCTGGCATGCTTTTTTTTTTTTTGAGTTGGAGTCTACTCTGTTGCCCAGGCTGGAGTGCAGTGGCAAGCTTATGGCCACTGCAGCCTCAACCTGCTGGGCTCAGGTGATCCTTCCGCCTCAGCTTTCCCAGTATCTGGAACCACTGGCATGCGCCACCATGTCCAGCTGATTTTTTGATTTATTGAAAAGACGAAGTCTCGCCATGTTGCTCAGGCTGGTCTTGAACACCTGCACAGGCAATCCTCTCGCCTCCACCTTCCAAAGTGCGGGATTACAGGCATGAGCCACCACACCCAGCTGAACATCTGGCATGTGTTTTATATCTTCAGCATATCTTGATTCACATTAACCACATTTCAAGTGCTCAAGAGTCACATGCAGCCGGTAGCTATGGTATTGAACAGTGCAGGTCTAGAGACTACCCAGAGGTTTAGGGCCAAGCATGTAGCTCAGGTAACAGTGAAGTGTGTAGGACCTTATGCCCTGCCTTTTGGGGGAACAAATTCGCCCAAACTCTGTCTTTCTTTTCTACTAACCTTTGTCTTTCTTGGAACGAGACAGGAGAGTTAACAGCGGATACGAAATATTTTGTGCTTGCTTAGTGCTCTGTGTACTGCTTTGAGCTGAATCCTGTTCTCTTCAAACTCATATGTTGAAGTCCTAACTCCCAGTACTTCAGAATACCACTCTATTTGGAGATGGGCTCTTTAAGGAGGAAATTAAGGTTAAAAATGAGGTCATTAGGGTGGTCCCTAATCCAATATGAACTGTGTCCTTATAAGAGGAGGAGATTAGAACATAGACATTCACAGAGGGAAAATCATGTGAAGACTCAGGGAGAAGACAGAGGAGAGAGACCCTCAGAAGAAATCAACCCTGCTGGCACCTCGATTTCACATTCTCACCTTCAGAACAGTCAGGAAATACATTTCTGCAGTTTCTGCCATCTGCCTGTGGTACTTGTTATGGCAGTCCTGGCACACTAATACATATACATAATCTCATTTTAATTCTCGCAACATCTCTACAAAATTAAAACCCCATTTTATAGGTGAATAAACTGAGACTTGGAGAGACTGAGTCATCTTCCCAAGTCATGGCTGGAATGTGGCTGAAATGGTCTTCAAATTCAGGTCTACCTTCACCTTGCAGCTGAGTCAAAGCCCTTGCCCCAACCATGAAAATGTCTACATCCATTTCCTTTACCTACCAATTATTTGGTAATAACATTAATTTGTGATCCATAGATGTTGCTTTTAACCATATGGGATTTTGAAAATGCTAATGTGGTCCTCAGTATTCTCAAAACGAAATGGTCCAAAGGTTGCTAAAAGTCCTTTCAAATTACTCTTCTGTGAGAAATTCCAAACTGCAGGTGCTAGAGGGGATAGTGCCTCCAACATAGCGCAGGCCCTCAAGAAGATGGCAGGAGACCAGAAGAGACAGGAGATTACACCACTAAGGAAAGGGCATTTGAACGACCACAGAGGGTCCCTTGAACTGGAACCTGCATCTGCTGCTCTGGGAGCAAGCACAAGTTTACTGATATCTGCTAAATGCAACTGCAATGTCCTTACTATGGTCCACTTTCCCAGTGCGGAAACTGAGTCTCAGAGAGAGGCTATGGTATGTGACAAGTTCACACAGCAGGAAGTAGGAGAAAAGACTGGAGTTTGGATGAGAACCTTTCGGTTTTCTCATCCCAACTCCATCTTGACTATGTTGGCATAAACCAGGCAGAGTACCGGACTGTGGGAATACATGTGACTCTGAATTATAAGGTGAGGCCCGAATTAACTTTTCTGGGTATGGACAGGAAATCAGCACATGGGGACACTTCTCAGACCTCTCTGTAAGATAGAACAGTCAGAGTATAGGGAAGGGTGGCCTTGAACTCCAAGTTCAAGTCAAGATTTCCGCACTTCTAGATGTCAAAAACTAGTAAAATGATAATAAAAGAAATGAAGGTGACATTGGGGACCAACTTTTCACTTTGCGCTTAAAAATCTTACTATCTCCTATCACCATCATTTCACATAAAAAGGACATTTTAAATACACACCTAATTAGAGATATTTTAATCTTATAACAAAGAATGGCCCTCTAAATTTAATAAATTTCACCCTCTGAAAATTCACTACTCTTTCCTTATTTTTTCCAATTTTACTGAAGTCAAAGGAAATCTTTATTACTCACTGTCAACAGTTCACGGGAATCCTGCCTCCCCAGCCACCCCATCGTGTGTCTTAAGCTCTGGGTCATCTTGCCGTGGTGGGGGTGAAGGTTGGGGTGGGGGACAGTGTTGATGGCCTATCCCCCTTGAGTACTACAGGTCACCCCTCAGACCCAGCAGAAAACTGGGGCAAGAATTGGGCAAGGGTCGTTTTGTACCGATAGTCTGAGTCAGTGAGAAGGGTGAACTGTGGGACATCGCCAAAGGTGGGCTCATTTTACTTTTCTCAAGCACATGCCTTCATACTGTGCTACAAACTAATTTAGCAAAGAGTTGCTAATTAGGTGTCTTTGGGAAATCAAGCTTCTTGGGTGGATAAGACTGATTCCCAGATTCTCTTCTCGTTGCCTGCTGGCTAATGGGTACTTCCAGGGCACTTGTGAGGAGTCCAGGAGGGAGCGTGGTGTCTGCGGAGCAGAGCGATTCTTGCAATGTGCTCACAAAAGGCAGTTTCTGTCTTCAAACACTTGCTATCTCCCATTGCAGCAATTATTTCCAAAGTTGCCTGAATGAAAGATTAACTGCATCCTGCGAGGCCCCAGAGGCCCCGGAGCCATTACTGCCTTCTTGGAGGAAGCCTTTGTTACTGGATAGAGTGCTCTTTGTGGCTGCAGAGGCTCCATCTGGGCCCAGCTCTGTGCTGGCATCTGTAGCAGGAAAGAAAATGGGATGTCTAGTGTCCCCTCTAGAGCAGTGCTATTGGGAGAATGTTCTGATGTAATGAAAACGTAAATTAGTGGGCGAAGCTACGTGTTACAAAAGGATTCAATGCACTTATTGGATCTCAGGAAAAGGAGAAGAAAAGAAATATTTTTGAACCCCTGGAAGGCACCATGTTCTGTGACAGGTGCTGAGGAATCAAAGAGAAATTGGGCAAAGGCATAGCCCTCAAAATGTGTCTCAACATGTAGGGGAGAGGGACTACTAAGACAGTGACAAGGTGAAGGTATCATCGCTGCACGTTTGTGCACGGGGTTTGTGACAACACAAGATATGCTCCACTGAGCACCTGGAGGTAGGGTGTCTCACAGGGGAGGTGACATTTAAAAATGACTGGGTTGGTGAGACCTCACCTCTACAATAAATAAAAAAATTAACTGGTCATTGTAGTACACACCTATAGTTCCAGCTACTTGAAAGGCTGAAGCGGAAGTCTCACCTGAGCCCAGCAGGTTGAGGCTGCGGTGGCCGTGAGCATGCCACTGCATTCCAGCCTAGGTGACAGACTGAGACTCCTACTCAAAAAAAAAAAAAAAAAAAAAGACTGGCATCTTGCTGATTTCTCACTGTGGCCCAGACATCCTGATAAGCACTTTTATAAACAATATTTTGCTTAATTCTCCCAACAGCATTCTATAATCCCCATTTCATAGGGGAGGAAACAGACTATATTTGTGAGATTTAGCAGGATATTATCGTTCTCTGCTATGTATTCACACAACATTTCAGTTGCCTGTGGGGATCCCTCACTTGTAGGGGCTCCCTCCAACGCTCTAGGGAAAGCCCTAGCCATGAGGTCGTTTATTTTGATACAATGTGCAATATTTTTTAGTGGAAGTCAGTTGGAGCTGTTGTCTGTTTTCCCTCTGACTTCTCCTCTCTCATACTTCCCTTTGTGTTGATTGGTTTAGGCAGTCTTGGCAAATGGCTAAGGGGTGGTTGCCTTTGGGATGCGTTTACTATCCAGCCCATAATGGCCCAAAGGTGCGGGATTTGCCAGGAACTGGGAGGCTAAGCAGGGTCAGACTGTTAGCGCTTGGATGGGATGCATTTACTTTGGTTTTAGTGGGATATGTCCTCAAGGATTTTAGTCACTTCTGTGCGTATTTAAATCATTGCTAGCCATTCTGGCACAGGAATGGTTTCGAGGAATACTCCCACCAACTACTATACCAGGTCACTGAGTATGGTGATGTCAAACTCAGTGCCGGGGACATATAGTAATATGAATGGGTCCTACAGCACCCAGTGCAGAATGATGTGGGTCACGGAGGAAAAACAAGGTGTGAAATGTACAGAGCCAGAAGCTAGAAAATTCTTTCAGTCACGAGAAATAAAAAGTTGTATAATGAAGACTCACTTGTGGCTGCTATATTTGGAAGAACAAAAACCTATGTAAATTAAATTTGTAATGTACAGAAATTTCACCTCCAACAATGTATTCCAGCACAAACCTAGACATTTCACTTCTTAACAATGTATCCCACTAAAAATGTTTCATAGGATAAAGAAAAAAATTCAGTTTCACTGATGCCTAGTCAAAATAGAAGTTTCTTTTACTGAGAAATGTACTAATGTGTACACTCATACATTTGTACCACATATTTCTTTTATTTTTCTAATGGAATTGTGCAAAACAGAATTTATTAAAATTTCCAAATTTGTAAGGCTCAAGCATGTAGCAGTACTGCAAATAATGGTTACATCTGTGCTTGATGCATCTCAACTCTCAACAATATTTTTCTGATCAACCATGTAGACAAAAGACTGAATATTTCTATTCACTCTCTAGAAAATTGTATCACAAAATTGTCCTATGAAGAAACAGTCACAGAGTATGCAGCCCCAAAATGAAGAAAAAAAAGTATTATAGAGGTGAACCAAGCAGCTAATAAATAAATGAAATTCTTATTTTTCCAGGTATGGTGTTTGCAGTATTTGTCAGCTATTTTAAAATTTGTAGTCTGTTGTGATATTTTCTCATTCTCATTTGCATGTCATTTTTCATTTGTTATTTTATTTATTTTTCATAATGGGGGTCCCCAAAAGGACATATACTAGGCCTCTCTGGGGCTGTTGGGGGAAGGTAGTCCTTTCTGTGTATGTTGGTTGACACCTTAGATTGTCCTAATCCTCCTTCCTGTCTCTAACCCTGGTGACAAAATCAGCCCAAATAACAATTCCAATTTATATATATATTTCAAAACAAGTAGCTTGTGAACTAACATCTCCTTAGCGACGAGCAACAGATATGGCAACCACTTCCCATATGATCACGAGTCAGCTGGAGGATCTGAATGCCTTTCCCGGTCCTCCCATGTTGTTCACTTTACTCCTTTTAATGGACTCACAAGTGCCACATGCTTCCACACGAAAAGTATTTTAATGCAACCCTTTCCGCCCAGCCCCCACCTTGGCATTTGGATGTTTACTCCCTGAGTGGGAGCAGAGAAAGCCAGGGTCTCCTTTTGGCTTTGGTGATGGCCTCTGGGTCAGTTTGGTTTAGCAGGGTGAACTAAGACGCTCCTTGTACCAGACACTCAGCAAGATTGAGGAATACAGAGATGAGTCACAAACCCACAGTTTATAGTTTGGGGGGAAAATCCCATGTCCTTATGTTGTAAGAAGAGAGAGGAACCCAGAGAAGGGCATTGAACCCAACCTGAAGAGTCAAGGAAGCCTTCCTGGGAGAACTACACCTGAGTTGAGTGGGTCCTGGAGGCTGAGTAAGCACTATCTAGGTGAGGAAAGTAGGTCATTGTTTAGCATACACACATCTTCTCCCAGTTACTAGATCAAACACTAAACACTAAAGTAGGTGCTGTCGTAAATGGATTTTACAGATGTGATTTCAGTCTCTAATCAGTTGATCTTAAATTAGACAAAAGGAAGATTATACTGGGTGAGTCTGACCAAAGGGTTAGACCTTTTCTAAGCTCAGAGACTCCAAAAAGTCACTGGTTCTGCAATTATCTGTCGCCCTCCCCAATTTTCCCTCCTGGCTGCCGTCTATGACCCAGCTAGCTTCAGGGTATGCCTATGAGATTCCAGGTGGTTCATGATCTTTGCTTTCTGACTGCCTACCCTACAGACTTTGGCTTTATTTAGGCAGCCTCCATAGTTGCATAAGCTGATTTAATATAATAAATCGCACACACATACAGTATCTCAGATATATACTATATCTAGCACCTATATTGGGTTCTGCTTCTCTGACTAAACCCTGACTGATAATGATGATGATGACATAATAATAATATAAGAAACTTATACTGATTGAGAATTTATCATGTATAAGACACTTTTCAGGCATTATTCTCACTTATTCTTCTCAACAACTCCATGAGTAGATGCCATAATATCCCTTTATTTGGTTAAAGAACTGAGGCACAAAGAAGCTGAGCAACTTATCATATAGCCAGTCAACCTCAGAGCCAGGATTGTAACCCATCTCCCCAGGTCTTGTGCCCCTGACCGGTGCAGTGTAGCATGAGTGATGGTACAGGATGTGACCTTTCGTGCTATGTGGGGGGAACACAAGCAGATCTGACTACTTAGGTACTTAAAGCCAGGAGTGGTGAACAATGAGATGGAAGAAGCCATGAGGATTTAGACTGAACCTGCATTCTCTCTTGTGGAGCAGATGGGCCAGAATTCTCACACACAAAGTAGAGAACAGAGAACATAACAGCTCAGAGAAGGAAGGCACTTCCAGATCTGTTAGTCCAACTCCCACGGGACACATGAGCCAATGGAAGTCTTTCAGAGGTATGGTATGGAGAAGTAGCAGTGTGTAAAAACCAGGCCACATGGAGTAGGTTCCTTTTGCTGCTGCAAAAGACTCACCTTGACCCTGCACTCCATGGGGGAAGGGGGACTTATATGAAGATCTTGCCATGTCAAGAACCAGTTAACCTCAAATAAGTTCCAACAAGGCCTGCCCTCTAAAAAATCCAGTAGTGTAGCCAAGGATTAGTATAAGGTTTGGGAAGGAGACAAATTTGACACTTTAACCTTTGACATTTCCTGGGCAGGAAGTAATTAGTTTCCAAACATTGCATTTAACAACATGGTTATCCCAAAGCTGAGGAAGTAGCTTTGTGTTTTGATTTCAGATGTGCTGCCAATAGCAAAGAATGCATGATGGCTCTCATGCAGAAAATGGTAATATTAAGGATGGTGGTAATAATAGTAATAATCATCCTTTGTCTCTTTAAAGTGCTATACTAGTTTACAAATGGCTTTTTACATATTTAAATGTTTAATGGGACATCTTCTGTCACTACTATAATTTCCACTTCAGAAATGAGAGCACTGAAGATTATTAAGGGTTTGGTCCTAGGTCACACAGCTGGTACTGGTGGAGCTGGGCTTGGGTTTCAGATCCCACTTAAACCCATTCCCTGATGTTGGATGCTATCCTCTGCTTCTAAGAGCCGGAGACATGTCTCTGGACCAGGATGAAGTTCTCCCATTCCCTCCACTCCCTGCTTCCCTTTTGCTTTGAGAACACCAGAATATGTAGTTATTTCTCCTCGGTGGAAGGGAGGAGGTTGGGAGCAGCTGGAGAACCAACTGACTTCCAGGCCGAGAGATGATGATGAGTTTGACCAGTGGCGGTCAAAATACAGAGATTAATTGCACTCAACCCAAGAAGTGGGTATTTATGGGCTGTCAGTCTGAAGAAAATATTTTGAAGGCAAAATTTGAAAAATGTCACAACTGGTGTTCTGAATTCATAGATATCTTGAGTGCCTTGTAATACTTTCTATTTGTTTTGTTTTGCTTTGTTTAGAGAAAAGAAAATACCTGTCTTTGAAAATCATGATGGCTAAGGAAATACTCATGCCTGGTTAAGTTTTGGGCTCTGTGGGTGCCGTGGCTAGCGTGGAACACAGAGGACGAACTTCTGTACAGTATGGTGCAGAGAACTTGGGCTCAAGAGCTTGACAGCTTAACTTGGGGATCTCTTCCCCTTCCCAGCCCTGTGGCCTTTGGCAAATTCATCTCCACGCACCTGCTTTCTTCATCTGTAAAATGGGATCTAGATCAACACTGTCTTCAAATGATTGTGGGGGTTAAATGAGATCCTGTATGTTCATTAACTGCCCAGGACTTGGACTAGAGGTGACGTTTTAGTCCCACCTGTAGCATTTGAAGCAATTAGCAACATGCTTTTGAAATAGTACCTGTTAGATGATTCTTTGTGGAAAGAATGAATTAAAAATGAAAGGAGCCCTTAGCTGTTAAGGTGGTTACCCTGACATTGACCTTAAAATCTTTCCTACTTGTTTTATACTTTTTGCTGGATAAGAAATATCTATAGTGATTCATAGGTTTTCTAATAAAATAGCACATTTAACATTAGTTTGTAAGTATGAAAATGATAAATACTTGCACAGCACTTTCCACAACTTTGTCAGCATGATTTCACCTTATCCTCACAATAATGCAATGAGCTGCAGATACTGTCACTGCTGAGGCTGCTGCTACTTTTGCTGTCCATTTGTATTTACTGGGGACCTGCTGTGGCCAGCCTCTGTACTAAGTGCTGTGAGTACATCATCCCTGGTGAATCTTGTAGTTCAGTGTGCCGATTGCATTTTACATATGAGAAAACTAAGGCTAACAGGGTAATGCAAAGCTTTCTCCAAAGTCATGGAATTAGAAGCAGCAGAGCCAGGACTCAAACTCAGGCCAGTCTGATACCAAAGCTGCTGTCACAAAGCAAGTGTTATTATCTCATTATATACATGAGTAAGCACACTAAGACAAGTGCAGGGCTTGCTTCAAGAGGCCCATCTTGTAGGGGATAGAATTTAGATCCAAATTCATATATGTTTGCTCCAAATTCTAAGCTGTTTCTACCACATGGCTGTTTCTCAAACTGATGATTCTTGATCAGTCTGCTTTCATTGGATGCTTGTATCTGCCAGGTACGTGCTAAGCTGCCAATATATTTTATCATTTGATCTGCCCAAACACAATGATCATAAAAAGATGTTTGAGGGTTTATCTCAAAAATGTTAATGGCAGTTGTCTCAAGGTGATATGGTAGAGTTTCAGATGATAATGATGATGGTGATGCTGCTGAAGATTTTTTTCCTCATAATTTAACATTTTAAAAAAAAACAAAGACAATAAAGCTTAAAAGCATAAACCATAACTACCCTTTCTTGGAGGTGTTATTTATCTTTACTTTTCAGCTGAGGAAACTGAGGCTAAGAGTAGGACACAGAACGGTCCATTCAAAATTAACTTGCAGAGTTCTAGCTCACCCATTCTACTGAGCTACCTTTTGGGAGCCCCAGTGTGCAGGGGTGTGATGTCCTGGGTGATTTTATAATCTCCTCCAGGGCAAGGGGCATGGCTTCTTGGAGGCATAATTAGTGCCTAGAATCACATGAGAGTGGGGCCTATGGCAGGGACAGGTTGAACAGTTCATGGGGCTGTTGGCCAAATGCTAGACCATAGCCAGTCAGGTATATTGTGTGTTGCAAAGGCTCCTCTGGGTGTCAAATGCCCCTCCTGACCTCATGCTCTTCATCAGTCACTTCTTGGGAGAATGGAGGTAGTGATGATGCTCGGGACTGGGGACTATTAGTGAATGGGTGAGCATTCACTAATTGTGTGTCAGGGGTGCTGCATACCCTGTTTCAAATACTGGGGGTGGTGGGGTAGGGAAGGAGGTATGTGATTATCTCTTAGATCTGTCCTTTTGTTTTGGAAATTTGATACTATGTCTTAAATCCAACATTTTGGAAAGTGCCCAGTTAGATGACTCAATAGAAAGTCAATGACACCAAATGACATCTGCTGGATAATATTGAGTGAGCCCTCCAAGACCATTAAATTCCAGCCCTTGTCCATAGAGGCAAGCGGGCCTTCTAGAATAGTAACAGCCAGAACCAATGGTGGAGTATATTCATTTAAAAACAGTGAAAATCATCTCATTGTTGCCTTTGTAGCCTTTCATGATTTAGACCAAAAAGACCAGGAGCAGGTAGTAGGGTTTGGTGAGGGAAACACCAGGACTGGGACTTGATTCTAGTCCTTGGCTCTGTCTCTAACAAACTGTGTACCTTTGAATAAACCACTTGATTCCTTTGGGACCCCTCACCTGTAAGATAAGGACATGAACCCGATCATCGAAAGACCTATGAGTACTATAGGTGGAATTCAATTTGATTCCACAAGCATTTCTTGGGCATCTGCCTGCATTCAGCACTGTTCTGTGGTAATCAGGGAACAGCTGACAATGATGGAAGCTTGATTCTCCGATACCACAATGTGCCTGTCTACATTACAAAGAAGCATGAAGACCCTCCGTAGTGAATGCCTTGTGCACCTCCCAGACATTGAGGCACCTGTTCCCCCTAGGTAAGGAAACATTCTCATTCAACACTACGCACCTGCCCAATGACTGGCTGATGAAGGGATCCATAGGCCTCGCCCTTCTCTTGGATTTGATATGTCCTTGAAGGGCTACTTCACCTGGAGCACCTCATGGCACAGCTGAGGCTAACTTCATTGCAATTTGACTTCTCTGTCTGCCCCATTCTGCTTGCCTTGCTCCTTCTCAGGAATTGCTCCCCAAAGCACATTCTGCCAAAACCACCTGCATGCAAATCTCTGTCTTAGAGTCTGTTTCCTGGAGGAACTCAAACATTGACATAAAATCTCATGGTCTTTGGAACCTTCCTCTGCTCTCATCCTCACAGTTCACTGAATCCACATTCATTCAGAGTGGATCTGAGCATACCTGTTACCCATCCCGGTTCCTGGGATGCAGCACAGTAATACTTTGTGTGGTTTCAGGGAATGGATTTGATGATTTTATGATTCACTCACTGACAGATAGCTCTTATAAATATGGCCCAGGGGCCTGGATAATGTTTGGATTTGAAAGGGAAACTAAGAACGCCTAAGTTCCTACATCTTTAGTATCAAAGATCAGTAGTCAGTAGCACTTCCTTTTTATGGGACCAAACTCAAGGCCAGACTTATCTAGGTAGCTGGAAGCCCAACTCTTCCCCTTGAAGTTAAAAAGCAAAAATGTCTGATTTTGACACATAGCCGAAACTTATGAACACTTACTGTATCTGAAAGAATTCTGGTAGAATATCAGAGCTGTAAAATGAGGCTCTGTGAGGAGTTGGCTGGGTGTGGCTTTGCTGTAAAATCTCCATGACCAATGGGACATTTTTCACTCAACAGGCAAAATGTCACTGCAGTGGCTTCTCCTTGCCCCTGGTTCAGAAAATTATGATTGTGTCAGAAGATGGGGTCTCCCACTTTCCTCATAGACCACCAATGTGTTTAGTTCATACTTTGAGAAAATCCCAGGCAAGTTCAAGGCTCTATGCTCCCTAGGAAAGCCTGCTCACACCAGAGCACCACAGAGGGGAAAGCACATGATACTGAGCACATCTGATTCAGACCCCAAATCTGGTACCTGCCAGTTGGTGTCCTTCAACAAGTCACTTCACCTCTCAGAATTCTTGTTGGTCTATTGATAAAATAAGGTTAATCCTTAGCTTTCAGGAATTTTATTAGAATAGAAATAATATTACATGCTTAATAGCAGCTTGACCCTCAAAATAGGTTACTGTTACTATTACTAATGATACCTAGATGAATACTGATGTTACAAAAATTGAACATTAGCTAGCTTGTATAATGCAGAGGTGAAAAATGCCCTAAATGCTGACTCTATGTGATTGTTGACTTTAAGTATTATGTAAAGACAGACACACATACACTTCCAAGATTCATCTGAAGCTGGAAAATGATGCTGCCAGAAACATTCGTGCTTTTTTTTTTTTCTGGTCCTTGGCCTTCACCCATAGCCTGGCCAGTGCTTGGCTTTAGTTGCAAGTATGAAGTGAGGGGAAAAGGTACCTCTGACATACAGAAAAACTTAGGGCTGGCAAGGGATTAGGGAATGGGAACCTTGAGCTCCAGGCTTGGCTCAGTCAAGCACTAAGGATGTAATCTTTAGCAGATCGTTCAATCTCTTGAGCCTGTTTCCTCATTTATTTAACTGATGTTTATTATGCATAGATGATTCAAATATGGTGCCTTCCTTAAGCAAAAACAATGCACAGGTGAGCCCAAAGCAAGCAAAGCGAACATGTTGGTACATTGAGTGCATGCTATGGGGCATGTGGACCTAAGTGAGAGCTATGAGAGTGGGACAATTTATCTCTCACTCAGGGCTGTGGTCCTCACACCTGGCATAGCACCCAGCACCACACCAATCTGCTCACCAAATGAATGAAGGAGAAATTCCACTGTATAGGTCAGGGAAAGTTTTAGGGTGGAGGTAACACTTGAGCTGGGTATTAAATGATGAACAAGAAGAGGTTAGGAAGAGACAATAGGAATGGACCCTCCCAGGAGAAGCAGAGCAATGCAAAGTTATGGAGCTGGGAAAGCTTATGAGATGCTGGGGACAGGTCCGGTGTGACTAGCACGGAGTGAGCCCAGGGACAGACAAGATCCTTAAAGGTACCATGAGAGTGAATGAGACTGCAATGCAAAATTGCTGGGGGAAATGGTTAGGCGGTATTATTGCATCTTAATACATCGATGTATATGTGTTACAGATTTATCTTATAATTGTTGTCGTCATTACTTTAGATTTATGTCGAATTTTGTTGGCCCATGATTGATCATTAGTAAACAAATATGCATATTGATGTGAAGCTCGGCTCTGTGTACAGTGTTATTGATGGATTCATTCATTCATCCAACAGATATTTTATTCTGATAAATGCTAATTGCTGCTCAGAGTGCCTGACCAAGGTAATTTGCTGAGGCGTGAGTTTGTACTTCCCTGGTTCTGTTTGCCGGCAGACAGAAGGCTGCTGGGGGACTGAGATTTGGGCATGTTTTTTCTGCTCTGAGCTTGTTCTTGTGGCCCATGGGGACACGGCTCAGTGCTTGCAGCAGGGAAGGAGGTTGGAGTTTCTAAGTCTCATCCTGCACTACCACATCCTATAGCTTCCTCCTTTTGGCCATTCCCACAGGCTGGCTAAGCAGCCTAGGAGAGCCTAGGAGAGAAACAAATTAGGAAATGGGAAAAATCATAGTTAGCAAAGAAGTAGGAGAAGCAGCGAATGGGAACAGGGAGGCAGGACTCTAAGGAGCAGGTGGGTGACAAGTTGAGAAGGGAAGATGAGCTTTTATCAATGCAGAAAGGAAGAAAATGATGTGGGAAAAGAATGATGGAAATGAAAGGACTAGAGAGGCGGGGAGGTGGAAGGAAATAATTAGGCACTGAAACAAAAATTTTAAAAAAGCAAGAAAGTTGGAGCAAGAGGAGAGTGCAGAAAGGGTAGAAAATGGCATAGCATAATTGTGTAGAAGATTCCCTAGGCAAGTATCCACGCAGGAATTCTGGGCTCAGAGAACACTGCAGAGTGGAAGGGGGCGAATGTCTAAGACCACTGGCTTGCCAGTCTGCATAGGTTCTCTGAAGTGAGGAGGTGTCGTGTGTCAAAATATTCAGTGGTGACGCATGAATTAGCAGAGATCAATTTGTGTTTAAGAAATCTTGATGGAGCAGCCCAAAGCACAGATCAAAGCCATCAAACGAATGATTCTGTACATGCAATTAACACAAATCCAGCACCTGGCTCTGCGGAGCGTGGCGGCTCTGGGGCTGGTGTCCTGATGGGGAGTGGGCTGGGTTTGCTCAGTCACTTGTCTGTCTGCCTGTTTCATGGCAGTGGAGGAAATCATCTTCAGGAAAGTGCCGTGGGCTTTGTTTAAATAAAGGTCAGCACATTCTTGGGTTTTCAACAATCATGAGGCATTTAATGTGAAATGAGCTCATCCCCTGCCTTCATTTAGGCAGCATCTCCACCACCTGAGGCAAATCAGTGATGGCTCTGTAGTAGGGACCAGGGCAGCCCACCACCAGCTCTTTCTGCTGTTTGCAGCGGCTGCAGGGAGAGCCAGCCCTGGTCGGAGGAGACTGAGCCTGGCACAGCTTTGGGCCCTGGAGGCTTCATTAGGCTGCTTACTAAGAAGACACATCACAGCGCGTGGGGGCTGGGACTAGGGTCTTCATTGGAACCCAGGCATCCCTGAGCCCCTGGAGCTGCACCCTTCCTTCCAGACCCCATGCCTGGATTTCTACCTAGAGGTCCCAATGGAGTAGGAGTTCTGCCCTGAATACATTTGCCAAGCCAAATGCCTTCACCTTCAGTTTAGTTTTTCCTGCTCTTTTTTCTTTGCTGGTGGGCCTCCCTGTACTCCTAAGCCTAGGGTAGAGCCTTAACTCAGAAATTTATTTGTATATTCAATTTCTTTCTCCCTCCTCTGTCTCTCCCTCCCTTTCTCCCTTCCTTCCTCCCTCCTTCTCTCCCTTTCTCCCTCTCTTTCTTCTTTCTTCCTTCCTTTTTGCCATAGCCCACAATTATGTATTGAATGCCAACTGAGTTCCAGGCACAAGTTGGGCTTACATTCTAGTTGAGGGAGATCAGCCATAAAAATACAACATATAGGATGTGTCTTAGTCTATTCAGGCTACCATTAACAAAAAAGTTATGGAGGCTGGGAAGTCCAAGGTTAAGGTGCCAGCAGCCCTACAGCAGTTATCTATATAAATTTTACATTTAATTGGGCATCCTGTGTTTTATCTGACAACTGTACTGTCTAGTTCATTTGGGTTGCCGAAACAGAATACTACAGACTGGTTTGCTTATAAAACAGCAAACAATTCTGGAGGCTGGGAAGTCCAAGATCAAGGTTCCAGCAGACTTGGTGTCTGGTGAGGTCCTGTTTCCTGGTTCATAGGTTGCTGACTTCTTGCTGTGTCCTCGCATGGCAGAAGGGGTAAGATCTGTCTGAGATCTCTTTTATAAAGGCACTAATCCCATTCATGAGGGTGCCACCCTCATGACCTATTCACCTCCCAAAGGCCCCACCTCGTAATACCATCATATGGCTGAGTAGGTTTCAAAATATGAATTATGGGAGGACACAAACATTCAGACCATAGCACAATGTTAGACAGTGAGAAACATCAGGGAGGGAAATAATGGAGAGAGGGAGATAAAGATGTGTGTGTGTGATCAAGTGCAGTGTGGTGGTTGCAATATAAGAATCTTTAGTGACACAGAGACATAATGGTCCTGCCTCTTCCCATAGGTCAGACCCCTTTGGTGTGGCTCAGGCCCTGTCTGGATCTGAGTATGCCATGCTGGCCATCTGCTTAGGTTGGTTCTACAAAATCTTGAAACATTTCATTTCCTACATTTATTCTTCTTCAAAATGCCAACTTACTGCAGGGATCCCAGAGTGCCACTGGGCAAGGTGTCTAGGATTAGAGCATGTGAGATAATGGAATTGCTGTTAGTCCAAGAAGTAGCCTGACATCTCTTCTCTGGCATGAATCAAAAAACAGGATACATTTGCCAGTCTTGGAGTGACTGTGGCTGCCATAAATGGTTGTACAGGTCGTGTAGTGAACAATCCAAGAGGATGCTCTCTGCATAGACTACCATGTTAATGGTGGTCCCTAAGTTTAGGCAGTCTACAACCTGCACAGCCAACCATGGCAGCCTCTCTGGGGCCACAAAAGCACTTGGGGCTATGATGTGATTGGATTCAACACAAAACAGGAGATTGAGCAAACAGCTTCTGTTCTAGAATTGGCTCTTACTAGGTGCTTTCCAGTGGCTGGCATCACTTGTTCTCTCCACTAAACATCCTGGACTCTGGATCATATGTATGGAGACCTTTGAGTCCTCTTTCCCTTTCTGACCTTCAGTGGCCCTCTGTTGGGAGCCGGCCACGGAGGCCCACTGAGCGTTAGGGATCAGGAAGGGCTGTTGATCCCGAGACCACTAGGATGCGTTTGGGAGCTATTGACCCCATTTCCTCCCCCTTTCTACTCAGCACTAACCAGATTAAGCTCAAAACATAAAAACTCTGAGACCGGGATGAACACAAGCTAACTTTAGAAGCTCATTGCTCCCTTTCTTCCACAAACTGCAGTTTTGGCTTTCACACAACTTACAATTCAAACTCGGGTGACATCTAAGAGCCTTAGTATTGGTCACAGGCTTCTGGGTCATGATCTTAGGATTTATTGAAGTTGAATAAGGTGTAAATTGTAGAATAGAGTTTTAGAAGACAGCCATTTTGTTGAAAGAATGCAGCTGGGTTACTTGCAGGTAGCCCTCTGTGAACTTTGGACTGGGCCACATTCCAAACATTCTGGGATGGGCCACTTCAGTTTGTAAAGTAAGTACTTAAATCTCTATAGAATTGTTTAACTTGGTATTAGTACGAAAAGGGTTTATAGACAATATGAAAAGGGTTAATAGGCAGTACGAAAAGGGTTTAAAGGCAGTCATGGATTAAGGTTTCATGGATTAGGTTTAACATCTGTTATGGGATTATACCTGGAAGAATGTCTTTGGGGTACCCTGAACCCGGCTGGAGCTGGACTCCCACAGCCCTCTGTGCTGTTACCTGCTTGGCCTAGACTGATCCCATGACCTCCTCAGTTGCATCTGCATCTCAGGTCTTGACCTGTATTCTTTATGGTTATAATCATTCCCTTGACAGATCCTTTCAAACTCTTAGACCAGAATTAGCTCTGCATTGCTTCCTCCCATTTCCTGAAAAGACTCAATTTAAATGCACATTCCCTTTTCATGTTAGGAATTTTAGGGTATCATATCCATTGCACCTCCATGAAGGACATAGTTAGAACTGGAACCAAGGCCTTTCTAACTCTGTGCTTTTCATCTTGTACCACTGCCTACCCTGGTGTGTACGAATTCCCAACAAAGCCTGCACAAGAAACAGACACTGATACTCTATAGAAGAGATGGAAAATAATTATTCCAGCTGCCTTATCCATTTGCAGAGGGGCATGTCCATTAGGAAAGTCATTTCTCCAACTTCCCTGACAATAAGAATCAACAAGAGGCAGTTGCCAAAAATGTAAATTCCAGGGACCACTCACACCCACAGTATCAGAATTTCTAGGGGGATGATCCTGGGAAATGATGTCTTTAAAACATATTTTAGGAGATTCCTATTTTTGTAAAACTTTTGGAAACTTTGAGGGGTGTATATAAAAATAAAAAGTAGCTGACCTCATGCTAACAACTAATTCAAGTGCTTCCCATATAGTAATTTTAAAAATTCCGCTAAGAACTTTTTGAGTTAGGTATTATTATTATTCCTAGTATATGGATGGTAGGAGGGAAGGACAGAGAAGCTAAGAAACATTCTCCAGTTCATACAGCTAACTTTGACTTCAGAACCTATCTCTTAACTACCATGCTGTGCTACATCTCAAGGAAAAAGATCTTTTCTGTCAACTTCATGCTTAGAAAGAATGAACAATCACCTAAGTGGTAAGATTAAAAAGCCTTTGGGAAAGAAAACTTGCAATACGCTAACAGTGGCTTAGAATTCCACTTCATCAGAAAGATTTGATGCCCATCAAAATGTGGCCCAAAGGACTACATCTGAAGTTAATATCATTCACTCGCTTCTCTGGTGACAGAAGAAGTTAGTGATAGATTTTCTTGGGAGAAAGAAAGAAGAAAAAAGAAGGGATCATCATGGGGTAGGAGGAAGAGGTAGTCATCAAGTGAGAAAACATGCAGCCTTTTGGGGGGAATGCTGCTGGGACTAAGTTGGATCACCCAGATTTTGTTCTTCACCCCACAAACTCTATCTGCATAGATTTTCTCTCTGATGTTCTAGCTTCTAAACTCACTGCTTGATTGTCTGATCTAACATGACGCATCCTTCCTCCTAATCCCAATTTTGACACTTTTTTTTTTGAGTCAGAGTCTCACTCCATCACCTAGGCTGGAGTGCAGTGGTACACTCACGGCCACCATAGCCTCGACCTGCTGGACTCAGGTCATCCTTCTGTCTCAGCCTTCCAAATAGCTGGGACTACAGGTATGTGTCACCATGCCCAGCTAATTTTTTGATTTATTGTAGAGACAAGGTCTCACTGAGTTTCCCAGGCTGGTCTCGAATCCCTGGGCTCAGGCAATCCTCTTTCCTCACATCCCTAAGTACTGGGATTATAGGCATAAGCCACTGTGCCCGGCGACCTATTTTGGTATTTTTTATGACCTTTTAAAAAAACCATCAGTTTTCAAATTTCCGTGTTTTATTTTTCACACTACTCAACAGATTTTAAGCTCCTTCAGGACTGAGACAAAATCATACCTATCTTTCACCCTCCTACACCATGGAGCTGAGAACATTCCATGTCTCCTGAAGGCGCTTGGTAAATGTTTCACAAATAATGCATAGATGGGTGTCTGGGACTCCCTAAGGTGACTTCACGGACTTTGCAATCCTTAGTAGACTGCTTGAGGACAATGCTTCTCAAACTTACACGTGCAAGGGAATGGAATGAAAATTGAGTTAAATGCAGATGCTTGGTTCGGTAGGTCTGGAGTTGTAGGTGTGGGGTTGGAGAGGCCACACATCTAACAAACTCCTGGGGCAGCTGATGCTGCTGGGCAAGGGACATACACTGAGTGGCATGACTTTAGATGACCATTTTCTTCTTCTTCTTCTTCTTTTATTTTATGAGTAGGAGTCCCACTTTGTCACCCAGGCTGGAATGCAGTAGCAAGCTCATGGCCACCACAGACTCAACCCGCTGGGCTCAGGCGATCCTTCCACCTCAGCCTTCCAAGTAGCTGGAACTACAGACATGCACCACCATGCCTGGCTAATTTTTCTTGATTTATTGTAGAGAAGAGGTCTCACCAAGTTGCCCAGGCTGGTCTTGATCCCCTGGGCTCAGGCAATCCTCTTGCCTCTGCCTGGGATTACAGGCATGAGCCACCATGCCCAACCATGATGACCATCTTATTCCACCCATGTGCTGCCTCTTGCTGACCTGATATTTCAGAAGGAAAGAAATGGAAGCTGGATTTATGTCTTCTGAGATGCTCTGTTCTGTGTTTGAACCAAACTAGGCTACCTATGTTAACATTCTTATGTGGCTCTTGCACTAATTAAAAAAATCATCAAGTGTGGTTCAGTTCAACTCAATTCACTGCAACAGGCCAAAGTTCTAGTTTGCTTCATGGTTTTACCAATTTATTTCATGACAATATTTACTGTCATCACTCATATTTTTGCCCCTTAAATATTTATTCTCCCACCAACGTACCAAATGGTGTACTTAATTAAAATGCTGCCTTTTTTTCCATATGTTCTACCTCTTTTTGTTGAAAGAAGTCCCCCATCCCCCTGAACTGAGTGATGCCTTTCTGTCTTTGCTGATGGATCTGGGGATCCTAGACTTGTTCTGCTTCTGTTACTCCATTAATGATTCCCTAATGCTGATACAACTGCGATATGCAGATGATGAATCAGAAAACTTCTAACAGGGTTAATCAAGCGCTCCAGTCTATTAGAACACTGCAGCGACTGGTGATGAGGAAGAATCACGGAATGGTACCTGTGCCTATTGCTCATTGTCTCACATTCTGAGAGCCAGATTGTATAGCATCACTTATGTTCTCTACTTACTGAACTCCATTTTCCACTCATCAAACCAAAGACAGACTCTGTAGGGCATCTGTCCTGATACCAAATGGTACACTCAAACTTTTTCTTTATGTTCTTTTTTCCTAAACCTTCTCTGTGGAGGAGAAATACTGACCAATTATATGGATAAAACATACTGGCTTTTAGGGGTTTGGGTGATCCCACCCTCACACAAAATGAGATTGAGGTCTTCTGCCCTGCATGGGCTATTAGTTCTAAACTTTCTAGCCTAGCACATGCAGGAAGGATTTGAAACCAATCATGTAAACATAATATATGTATATATATATATATGTGTGTGTGTGTGTGTGTGTGTGTGTGTAATGAAAATATTTGATTACGTAAAAATCAAGAAGATGGAAATACAGACTCAATGGAAGATTAATTCAAAAGAGAAGGTTAAAACAGAGACACAGTCACAGTTCTCTATGTAGTTATTAAAAAGAAATAAAAAATTTGGCTCTGAGATTCCTGGTGGTAAAAGTATAAAGGGGCTGGGCTCGGTGGCTCAGCCTGTAATCCCGTGCCTTTGGGAGGCTGAGGTGAGTGGATTGCCTGAGCCTGTGGGTTTGAGACCCGCCTGGGCAGCGAGACCTCATCTCTACAATAAATCAAAAAATCAGCTGGGCATGGTAGCGCGCCCCTGTGATTCTGGCTACTCGGAAGGCTGAGGTGGAAGGATCGCCGGAGCCCAGCAGGTC
This sequence comes from Carlito syrichta, assembly GCF_000164805.1. Classification (NCBI taxonomy): domain Eukaryota; kingdom Metazoa; phylum Chordata; class Mammalia; order Primates; family Tarsiidae; genus Carlito; species Carlito syrichta. Next base: position 115,054 of record NW_007232661.1, on the reverse strand, counting down.
AAGGCTGCGGTGGCCGGGAGCAGTCACTGCACTCCAGTCTAGGGCGACAGAGTGAGACTCCAACTCAAAAAAAAAAAATGTATAAAGGGCAATACTGTCGAGTGCATACTTAGCATTGGAAAACGAATGCCATCTCCTTCAAGTTGATTGCGCTTTTCTTGGTGCTTGGATCTGAAAGCAATTTCTCCTGGGAACATTTTTAATGTGGAGATAGTATAGGGTAGCAAACAATATCCTTTACAACATTTCTCTAAGACTAATAATACCATTTTGTAAGACACTTTCTTCAATGCAAGTCGATAGCAAAATGTTCAACAACTCAGCTAACCAAATTCTGGACTTTGGGTGGGAAGAAAAGGAAAGTCTATTAGAATTTCTAAGATGTCATATACAACTTGAGAAAATATTAAATTTCATAATATAATTACATGTTTGTTAAATTAAAAGAGCCTATTGTTTTCATAACAAAAATTACATAAACTCCGATAAAATCAGGGTAGGCAGTGAAGTATGGCCAAAGTGTTTTCTTGTGTTTTGTCCTGATTTTGCAGAAAGTGCCACTAAAAGATTGGTTGATACACATAGAATTGGTTGGAGTTAGACAGACATTGATTCAAACCCAGTTCATCTACTTATTGTCTGAGGAACCCTGGGCAAGTTACTTACCATCTTTAAGCTTTAATTATCATCAGTAAATAATGAATAAAAAATACATGGTATGGCCGGGCGTGGTGGCTCAAGTCTATAATCCCAGCACTTTGGGAGGCCTAGACGAGGGGACTGCCTGAGCCAGCGGGTTCAAGACCACCCTAGGCAACATGGTGAGACCTCATCTCTACAATAAATCAAAACATTAGCTGGGCATGGTAGCATGCGCCTGTAGTTCTGGCTACTTGGAAGGCTGAGGTAGAAGGATTGCCTGAGCCCAACAAGTCAAGGCTGCGGTGACAGAGTGAGACTCTAACTAAGAAAAAAAAAATACATGGTATACATCAAAATGTTGATGTAAGAATTAAAGGAAATGATACAGTGGAGATGCTTAGCATAATATCAAAACACATTTATCACCCAATAAATTGTTCTTCTATTATTATTATCCAGAACCTGCACTGTCCAATATAATAACTACTAGACATATATGGCTACTTAACTTTAAACTTAAATTAATTAAATGTAGATAAAATTTAAAATTTAATTCCTCATTTACAAGTACCTAATAGCCATAGGTGGCTAGTGCCTGCTGTTTTGGACAGCACAGATACAGGGCATTTTGTTTAACTTTCTATCATTACAGAGTTTAGTCAGATAGAACTGGTCTAGATGAAGGTATACACCATGTATTATTCAAACTATTCTCCAAAATATTGTTTCTCTCAGGCTAACTTTGGTAAAAAGTGGACAACTGATAGTTCTTTGGAAAAGGCCTATCAAGATGTTTTGAATTGTTCATCAAATCAGATCTATGTACAGTCATGCATTGCATAATGATGTTTGGGTCGATGATGGGTTGTATATACGACGGTGGTCCCATTAGATTCTAATACTGCATTTTTACTATACTGAAACCTGTAAGAAAATCTTGCTCTTGTCTGCCTTTTCTGTGTTTAGATATACAAATACTAACCATTGTGTTACAACTGCCTAGAATATTCAGTACAGTAACATGCTGTCCAGGTTTATATCCTAGAATCAATAGGCTATACCATAGCCTTAGTGTGTAGTAGGCTATACCATTCAGGTTTGTGTAAGCACACTCTATGATGATCACACTATGATGAAATGAACTAATGATGCATTTCTCTGAACGTATCCCCATCATTAAGCAACGCATGACTGTATTTTAAAAATGAAGTAACTAGATAGTAGTAACTAGATAGAAGTAACTAGAACACTGAAGAGGTGGACCTTCTAAATTGCCTTACCCCTTCCCCCTCACCCCCGCCTCACATGGAAGATGGGCCAAGAATCCCTCTCCAGGCCATGTGAGAAATTTCCTTTGAAAACACTGCTGAACCTGCTCTAACAGCAGGATACATAAAGTATCAACTCCTGGTTTTCTCTGAATTGTTTCTCAATATTTGCTCCTTTCCTGATTTTAAATAGTAACTGCTTTAGTCAGGAGAATCCTCTAGAAACAGAAGGAAGAACAAAGACGACAATTAAATGAAAACCTTGCTCTTGTCTGCCGTTGGCCTAAAGGTGAGGAACACGCTGTTACTCACTCTCCAGCTTTCATGCTCACTGCTCCTGGCAACCTCCCTTCTTGTTGTGTGCTCTTCCGCGGGGGCGAGGAGTGAAGGGCAATCCCTCAGCCCTTTGAAGAAACTCCAGCAATGAACCACAGCCACATTATTGGCCTTGTGTTTCTTTCTTGACCTTGTTTTAGTGCATCACCAAAGTAAAATAAATCTTGAATATAAGCATTGCTTTTGGATAACTGGTAACCCTCACCTACAGAAGTCAGGCTTTTGTTCTCTGTGATGAGAAAATGCAGAAGGAAAGGAGACACGCTGGAAGGTCTAGAATCCTTCAAGGTCTAGAGTGCTTAAGTGTGGAACTCTGGAGGAGTGGGGTGATAACTGCATAAGGGGATTTCTAAGTACTCAGCATCTCTTGACCACTATTGTTAGGTGGAAGCATCAGGGATAAATAGAGGAAATTCGTGTGACTAAACAGTAAACATTAAACACAATTCCAACTTTAAACACATGGGGAAAACAAGGCAGTTTTCTATCGTGTGTGTATATGTGTGTGTTTGTGTGTGTGCTAGGGATATGTTTGCATAAATGTGGATTTTCACATTTTCCCAAATGGGGGTGCACTTGCAGTATTATTATTATTATGATTTTTTTTTTTTTTTTGAGTTGGAGTCTCACTCCGTCGCCCAGACTGGACTGCAGTGGCACGCTCACGGCCACCACAGCCTCGACCTGCTGGGCTCCGGCAATCCTTCCGCCTCAACCTTCCAAGTACAGGCGTGCGCTACCACGCCCGGTTAATTTTTGATTTATTGTAGAGATGAGATCTTGCCAAGTTGCCCAGGTTGGTCTCGAACCCGCGGGCTCAGGCAATCCACTCACCTCAGCCTCCCAAAGCTCTGGGATTATAGGCTGACCCACCGAACCCGGCCTACTTGCAGTATTATGAATGTCAAGAGAACCATGAGCGTGCACCCTGGTGCACAGCAGTTCACTATGGTTGATGGGGTAGATATCTCATGTCTACTCCTAGAAGTTGAAATAATTGAAATTTAAAAATGAAAGCCTTGGACGCTCCCCCACTCCTTTTTTTTTTTTTTTATAAAAAAGGTTTTGGCTTCGTATTTATCACAAGAACAGAAATCTGTTTCCACTGACAGAAAATTCATTTCACCCAAAAAACCCATGCTTTCCCCCTCGTTTTCTATTCAGACAAGCCCCAAAAGATAAATGTGTTCTGCAATTCACCGGCAGTAAGGAAGATAAAGGCTTGGAAACTCCGTGAGTACCTTCTTCTAATTATCGAAACTGGCATTTTTTTTTTATTTGGCAAACCATCTATTCAGATTAAACTACAGCCCAGGAGTCTTTTATTTGAAGATTGCCAGTGTGGGGTGGAAAGGTAGCTCAATTGTGTGATTTCCACAGCTTTAATAGCCCAAAGAGAAGTGTTGAAAGAGATCCTAGTATTTGTGTGTGAGTGATTTTTGTTAGGAACGATCTAAAAATACCCACGGCATCCTCCCTCTCCATCCTCTCCCCGTGAAGTCAGCCCGAGACCTTTCCCTTTTTAAACACCCAGAAAGATGCTGTGTCAGAAGTTGCCTGTTATTACCCTCATGTCCCAGTTTCCCTTAAGATCTAAATAAACAAATAAGTCCAACAAATGTGTCAGGAGGCTCCAGCTCTGCTTCACATTAGGAATATATTTACTCATTTAATAACTGTTATTTATCCAGACATTTAATTGCACCATTGTAAACACACAAGGAAACCCTTGGGGGAAGGTAGTTCAGTTGCTGAGATGAGATAGATATTTAAAATTCTGCTCCTGTAGCACAGCCCCTCCTAGAGTGAGTCTCTGGGTTTGGAATTCCATGAGTTGTTTTTCATGTGGTAGGGACCCACCGAGAGACCTCTGCCCACTGGGCATGCTGCTCTTCACAAAGTACACAGTTTATCTATGACGGAATGAGTGATTTAATGCAGGAAAAGAAACCAGGGGAGGAACAAATGATCTTAGGTTAAAGCAGAAGTCTTTGCCTATGATCAAAGATTTGCTGGTGTTGGGTGACTGACAGAGGCTAGGGTTAAAAGTCAGTCTGTGGCCACAGTGACTCTGCACCTTAAATGATGCCCATCGTGGCAGCAGGTATCCCGAAAAGGGGAGCTCTGGACATTATGGAAGCATTCTTGAATCTCTGAGTTCATTCTCAGCTTTGCTTCTCATCCTTTAATCTGTTCTTCCTCTACCAGTCTCCTGGATTTGGAGGCTTTTGTTTTTAACTGTATATTAATCCCTCAGACCTGACAACAGACTCAACAACATTCAATTGGCTCTCTGTACTCCTCTTAGATATAATTTTGCATTTGCCTTTGGCTTCCTCTTTTTATCAACCTCAGGTCATGAGTGAATCTGATTAAGCTCTGGATCCTGGGACCCAACTATGAGTTCATTCACTTTGTCCAAGCCAGCCTGGTGTGCATAAAACTCTCTTCTCACTTCTGGCTAAGGTGAGCACTTCCATAGTTTATGGGTTCAGCAGTCCCTCTTCCCACCGCATATTCACCCTCTACTCTTTGCTTATTCTTTTTGCAGATCCTTCACACATATTCTTTCTTCTTCTCCCCTCAAGAGCAAGGGGTCTGGAATCATAAAAATCATTTGCAATTATGACCCAGAACCTCTGGAATGATCTAGAAGCTACACCTCTCAACCTTTTTTTCTGATCCCTTTTGCTCTGGTCTGATGCTTCTGAGTTCTTTCATGGGTCATCATATTTTTTGAAAGACTCCTCTTTGTCTAACTCTCACAGATTGACATCCCAATTGGTCTATGTTTTTGGGTGTTGTGTTTTTGTGTTTGCCCCAGGAACCTCTATAGGTGGTAGGTTAGTGTGGCTATGTCCATTGATTGACCAAGGCTCTCAGCATCCTGGTCTTGGCAAATGTCCTGAGTAAAACCCAGAGAATGGAATTTGGTCAATGGTTTCATGGCTCACCCTTTTTAAAGTGACAAGGCAACTTGATTTTCTCAGCAGAGGTGCCCATCGACCACTCCTGACACCACCCAGCCTCTAAGAGTTGCACAGCTTCTTCACAGGGGAACCAATGGGTGTCGATGTCACTGACTGACAGATGGTCCGAATGACTGGCTTTCGTCTTGTAATATGGAGAGTAAAGGCCCTGGCAGCAGAGAGGCTATAATCAATCAACAGCACATGGAGCCACTTAGTATCATCAGATCATAGAATATTAAATATTCTCTGCAGCCAAACAGGTTGGAGAATGCTGTCTCTGACATTCCCCTTTCAGAGGTTCATGATGGACAATGACATATAAAAACCCTCACAGGGCCTGTAATGAAGAAACCTGCCTTGCTTTGTTCCCCTAGGACTTCCCACGCTCATTTGACAACCAGGCCCATTTTTATAATGCTACACCTGCAACATCCCTTGGAGCAAGTACACTACATGGAACATGCTTTTTGCCAAAATACTGAACTTGCCGAAAGTCCCTGCTCCATCTCGCACATCCATACACACACACGCACACTTGCACACACCTTGTATTTTAAGAGAATTGCCATACAGACAACATTCTCCATCTAAACACTCTCCTTCACATAGCCACAATCCTCCCCTAAACACAGAGCCCTTCTCACTCACTCATTCCCATGAGGGTCACTCCCAGGGGCTCCCAGGCCCCAGTGAAACACCAGGAAACACTCACATTCATACTCAAGAGTTTATCATGCAAACCAAGGATCAGTGAATTCTTTCTGTAAAGGGCCACATGGCAATATTTCAGGCTCTGCAGAACATGTAGCCCCTGTTGCAAATACTCAACTCTGCCTTTGTAGCATGAAGCAGACATAGACAATATCTACATAAACAAATGCAGCTCTGTTGTAACAAAACTTTACTTATGAATACTAAAATTTGAATTTTATATAATTTCCGCATGCCACAGAGTATTCTTCTTCTATTGATTTGTTTTCAACCATTTAAAAATGTAAAAGGCATTCTTAGCTAAACCATATGAAAGCAGGCTGGTTTGGTATGCGGGCCATAGTTTGCCTGCTTATGTTTTGCACCACCGATAGATTCCTGAAAAATACATGAATTTTTGTCCACAGAATCCCACTGTAACACGTTGAGAAGGCTACTCCATAAAGGATATTGCAATGAATTATTCAGCAATGCAAATCTCTTAATTTCTAAACCTGGGGTCAAGCATGGGCCTTTTGAATTACTGTTCTCCTGTGCCATCTTTAAGATCCTTTGAAGGCAGGGCTTTCTGGTTTCCCTGGGTCCTAGGTTGGGTCTCATGCTTTCTCTTTTGCCAACACTAGCCCTCAAGCTCTCTGGCTGTCAGGGATTTGGCATCTGAGCTGGTTCCAGTTGGAAGCTTTCTGCCCGCAGTTCTGTGCAAGAATTTGTGTGTTTTAACAACAGCGATGGCATCTGCAGAGCACCCAAGATGCCAGTCTCATGTTTTCATGCTGTCACTGCCGTGATAAATACTGCATCCCAAATCCAGGAACCGATCTGATATACTGACAAGGCAGCCCCCTCCACCTGAACGACAAAGCTGGCTGCCTTGTCTACACATCTGCTTTGCCATTAGCTCGGAGGCAGAAGGGAACCACAGCCAGCCAAGACAGTCACAGACAGCATCTTCCCCTATGCTCCAGGAAATTGTAGAAATGCTCAATCAGCCCATCATTTTCCCTACAGGATGTCAGACACTGAGCTTGAGGGGTACTTTTCACTGATGTGATTAAATCAGTGGCTGTTTGGGTAGAGAATAGACACTGGTTTGGTGTGCTCTTTGAGGAGGGTTCTGAGTACTGAGCCGGTGGTAGATTTAGAGGTAGATTCTGTATAGCTGTAAGTAGTGGCTTCCGGTCATTAAATCTTTCATTCATAACCCATTCAGGCATTGACAAACACTTGTTGGGTATCTGTTTGATGGCAGACCCCATGCTAGGTGCTGCTGATGCAGAGGTGGGTCACAACTGCTACTCAAATACTCCAATACTTGTTGGGTACCTGTTTGATGGCAGACCCCAAGCTAGGTGCTATTGATGCAGAGATGGGTCACAACTGCTACTCTCCTGGAGCTCAGCAGGAAAGACAAAAACATAATCAATCAATTTCAATACAAAACAACCGGAGGAAGTGCAGATACACCAAAGGAAGTGATTTCTTCTCTCTCTCTCTCTCTCTCTCTCTCTCTCTCTCTCTCTTCCCTTCCTGCTCTCCCTTCCCTTACTGCATCTCTTTTCCCTAAACCGCCAAAATGACTTATAACTAGGTCCCCCACTTATGGTCTTAGACTCCTCCCCATCCTCCTCATACACATCCATCCGCTGAAATAACCCTGTACTGTTTAACCTGCAAATCTAATCTGGTCACTCTTGCAAACTCCTTCTATGGATGGATGGCTATGCCACTTCGAACAAAATCTAAAGCCCATGGCCTCAGCAGTCTCCACACTCCATTTTCACCCTCTACTCTGCTTATTATTTTTTACAGATACTTCATATATATTCTTTCTTCTTCTCCCCTCAAGAGCACGGGGTTTGAAATCAGGTGGTTGTACCCAAATATTGACTTCTCTACTTTTTTTTTTTTGAGTTGGAGTCTCACTCTGTCGCCCAGACTGGAGTGCAGTGGCATGTTCACAGCCACCACAGCCTCGACCTGCTGGGCTCCGGCGATCCTTCCGCTTCAGCCTTCCGAGTAGCCAGAACTACAGGCACGCGCTACCACGCCCGGCTGCTTTTTTGATTTATTGTGGAGATGAGGTCTCACCAAGTTGCCCAGGTGGGTCTCAAACCCACGGGCTCAGGCAATCCACTCATCTCAGCCTCCCAAGGTGCGGGATTACAGGCTGAGCCACCGAGCCCGGCGACTTCCCTACTTAATAGCTGAGTGATTTGGGGAAAGTTGGCTCACCTCTTAGTGCCTCGGTTTCCTCATCTGTAAAATGAGCATAGTAATAATGCTTATCTCGTAGGGTTGTTGTGAGGATTAAATGAGATAATACATACAAAGAGCTTGGAAAGTGTCGAGCACAGAGGAAACACTTGATAGTGTTAGTCAATGCCATTGTCATCAGCATAAATCATCCTTTGGCTCACAACTTGAATGCCATGTCCCCAGAGAAGTCTTCCTTGATAAAATGTAATTGCAATACAATACAATATCCCTTTTATCCCTTTATACACTTTTGGAATACCCTATATTTTCTCTGTAAATCAGTCACCATAAGTAGTCATTATAAATTATGTGCCTAGCTCTTGGTTTAATACTAGCCTTCTCATATATCATAAGTTCTACGAGGCTAGGTCCATGTCTGCTTTGCTCCTGATGGGTTTCTGTGTAATGGTGTACCTGGCACATGATATTCACTAAATTAAAAAATGCTGAAAGAATGAAGGCATGGATGGATGAAAGGGTAGGCTAGGAAATTCTTCTGTAGGATGTGATCCTGAGTGGGCTTTAGAAAATGTGAACGTGAATTTCCATTTGGATGGAAAGGCAGGGTAGTGAAGAGAGGAGATTCCAGGGAGAGAAAGTGGTTGGGGCCAATGTATGGAGAGAGGATGCTTAGGGAGCCATGAGCATTGACAATGGTATTGACTAACACTATCAGGTGTTAGTCAAGTTAGTGTTGTGGGGATGGGGTGGGTGGCAAAAGGTAAGACATATGATGCCTTTCCTCTTTCGTACTAGACTTCACATTTTAGAGCAGTTTTGGGTTCACCAGAGTGGGATATTTGTTACAACTGATGACTCTACATTGACACATCATCACCCAAAGTCCACAGTTGACATCAGGGTTCATTTATTCTTGGTGTTATATGTTCTATGGGATTGAACATTTATGCACCTTTATTCTATTATACAGAGTAATTTCATGTCCTTAAAAATCCCCTGTACCCCAACTATTCATTCCTCCCTGCCACCACCCTACCATAAGCTGGCAAGCAGTGCTACTCTTACTGTCTCCACAGTTTTGTCTTTTCCATAATGTTATATAGGTAAAATCATACAGTTTGTAGCCTTTACAGACTGGCTCCTTTCACTGAGTAATATGCATTCGATGTTCCTTTATGTCTTTTCACGGTTTGATAGTCATTTCTTTTTAGTGCTGAATACTATTCTATTGTCTAAATATGAATGAGACCCCCCCAAAAAACAGAATTTATTTATAAAAATTGTGTATTTATTCTTACATGTTTAAATTTCAGTTACTTTCAAAGTACTCTCCATTTGATGCAATACACCTATTGAGATGTTTTTCCCACTGCTCAAGTTTCTAAACTGGTCAATTTTAGCACCTTTTAGTGCTTCTGTCATTTTTTGTTTCACCTCTTCCACATCAGCAAAATGTTTCTCTTTGGGGACTTTTTTCATCAGGGAAACAAACAAACAAAAAATTGCTTGGGGCAAGATCCGGTGTATAGGGAGGGTGGGGCACAGAAGTCAAGCTGTTTTTGGTCAAAAACTGCTGAACACTCAGTGTGGTGTGGGCAGTTGCACTCGTAAATCACCCATCCTGAAATGGGCAAATGCATGGAAACAATCTCCACAAAAATATTCCCTGAAGCCTAACACAGCCTTTCACAATAATGTTAGTTGCTACACTGATGCTGATAGGTTCCTAGAACACTTAACCAGAGGGAGAAGCCTGCGCTACAAGGGGTTCATCCTCTAAAAAATAATCATTTTTTTTTCAGTCCCCCCTTGTATACCACAGTTAACTCATTTACCTACTGGTTACTTGGATCCAAGTTATGGCAATTATAAATAAAGCATCTATAAACATCCATGTGCAGGTTTTTGTGTGGATATAATATTTCAGTCCCTACAAGTAAATATCAAGGAGCATAACTGCTGGTCCAGATGGGAAAATTATTTTTAGCTTTGTAAAAAAATGTTAAATTATCTTCCAAAGTGGCTGTACTTTTTTGCATTCCCTTCAGCAATGAATGATAGTTCTTGTCGCTCCACATCTTTGTCAGCATTTGGTATTGTCAATATTCTGGATTTTGCCCATTCTAGTAGGTGTGTAGAGGTATCTCGTTGTTATTTTAATTTACATTTCTCTGGCGATGTACCATGTGGAGAATTTTTTCATACACTTATTTTCCATCTGTATATCTTCTTTGGTGAAATGTCTGTTAAGGTCTTTGGACCATATGTTAATAGGATTGTTTTCTTATTATTCACTTTTAAGAGTTCTTCTTGTATTGGATAACAGTCTTTCATCAGAATGTGTTCTTTGCAAATATTTTCTTCCAGTATGTAACTTCTTTTTTTACTCTCTTTACAGTGTTTTCTACAGAGAAGAATTTTTTAGTTTTGATGAAGTATAGTATATAAACTTTTTCTTTCATGAATTATACCTTTGTTTTTGTATATAAAAATTTATCACCAAATCCTAGGTCACCTAGATTTGTTAAATGTTATTTTGAATGTTATCTTCTAGGAATTTTATAAGTGTGTGTTTTACATTAAGTCTGTGTTCCAATTTTAGTTAAATGGATTTGAGTTTGTGAGCGGTGTAAAGTCTTTGCCTAGATTCTTTTTTTTTTGTTTTGTTTTGCATGTGGATATCCAGTTGTTCCAGCACAATTTGTGTAAAAGACTATATTTTCTTCATTGTATTGCCTTTGCTCTTTTGTCAAAGAGGTCAGTTGACTCTATTAATTTGGGTCTATTCCTGGGCTCTCTATTCTGTTCTATTGATCTTTGTCTATGCTTTTGCCAATACCACACCATCTCAATTACTGTAGCTTCATAGTAAGTCTTGAGGTTGGATAGTGTCAGTCCTACAACTTTGTTATTCAATACTGTGTTGACTATTCTGGGTCTTTTGCTGTTCCCTATAATCTTTAGAATCAGTTTATCAATAGTCACAAAGTAATTTGCTAGAATTTTGATGGATTGAATCTATAGATCAAGTAGGGAGATGACCATCTCTTCATTAACTCCATCTTTCTATATGGTGATGAGCACATCATAACCTCTCTGGCCCTGTTTCCTAATCTGGAAAATATGGATGATAATACTTGATACTATCTGCCATGGCATCTTCCTTGAAGTAGGGAGCATTAAAGAAATTACATATAGAGGAAGGCTCACACAATGCTTGCTGGTTACATGCTAGGTACTTTGCCAGTATTAGGACCACCTCCTCTGACCCCCATTCTCTCTTCTCTTGCCATCTCTGTCTTTTGATATCCCCATCTGGATATCTAGGACTGCTCAGATTCTGAATCAGTCTTTTTTTCCTATTTTTAATTTTTCAAAATTATCCACTCAGTTATTTTTAAGCTACTCTTGCCTGACACCTCAGCCATTCTCTTCTACCCTGTCCAGTAGAGTGAAAAACTAAATTCTCTTTCACTGTAGGATTAGTGGCTGGTTCAAGACAGTCAAGGACCTGAGTTTCTTTCCTTCTAAAGAGACTTGGGATTGAGACCCTCTTGGGGTGACCTCTGAGTCTACATTACAGCCTCAATAGCACTCTCCTCCCTGTATTGGCTATGTCTGACCCATTGATCTGTTTCTCAGTCCAGTGTTGAAAACGGCAAATCAATGGAGCCTTGTTCTCCCCAACTGCTGTCCCAGCCCTTCTCTATGCCTGAGCCCCAGTGGAGTGTGTGTGGTTGGATCTGAGTGCACTGGGAAACAAAGGAGATGGTGATTGCTTCAGGACATGCCTGGACTGGAAATTCCCCATAGTGTGGTTTCATAGGCATCTATACATACAACTCTAGAGCCATTACCTAAAACTCCATGCCCTAAGATAGAATGATTGTGCCTTTCCTAGGATTAGCTTTTGTTAGAGGGAAGGCAGGGTAACATGGCATGGATATAAAAATAAAATGAGTATGAGGTTTATCTTCTCTCTCTTGTGTATAAGTTGGTGTATGTATTTTTTGTGCACATAGGTTGTGAGTTGGTATGAGCACGGTATACCCAAATTCTGTGAACTGACATCCCTCAGAATCTGTGTAATGTCATAGGAAATCTGGCTCCAAAACTTATAAATGACATGTTTACCTTGCAAAAGAAATGACACACTGCAGCCAGGAATGTAGCCTTAGAACTCCATTTAGTGCACGAATGCTAAAGGGTTAATATAGTGTTGTATCTCTCTATCTTGCAAATGTGCAAGCATCACTAATAGATCACAGTGCATGTTCCTGCTGAACTTGAACTAGGCCTGGAAATTTTTTTCAATAAAGCAAGAACTGCTCTCACATTCACTTAGAAACTGAGTTCCCTCCTGCTGATCTCATACTCCCAGAGTGGGGACCTTGAGTAGAAAGAGACTTTAGATTTATCTTCCTTGAACCCAGATATTAATGTTTTGCTTTTTAATTTTTATAAGTGAACTAAATCTACCCATTTGAAAAAAATTGCTTGTACCAGCTAGGTTGTGAGATATTGTTTAAGCTCATTCATAGTTTATTAGGAGGCAGTTTACAGGACAATGAGTTGAGAAAGTTCTTGGCAGTGGGCCAAATAATCTTAGGATATTTCTGGCAGGGACATGTCTTAACAGTTTAGGGAATTTGGAAAAGGCTATTGTGCAGAGGGCAAGAACAATTCTCTCAGTTGATTCTAGTGGCTCCCAAACTTTGTTGTACATTAGAATCATTTGGGGAACTTTTAAGACTCCAATGGCCAGGTTGTTCCCAACACTGATTATGTCAGAATGTGCAGGGGTGGGTGTTGAGAGGCATCAGTAGTTTTTAAAAATCCCAGGTAATTTCCATGTGCAGCCAAGTTTGGGAATGCTGGGGTAGACACAATGCTGTTGTATATCTGCCCATCTCCCTTCTCTCCAAAAATGTTTTCAGAGCTCATTTTACTCTTACAATAGCTCCACAAGGCCATCTGAGCAGATGCCACTACTCTGTGGGAGAGATGGGGGATCTTAGCCACAGAGAAGTTTGTCTAAGTACATAGATATAAGTTAGCAGTTGAATCCTGGGATTTTTACAGGGCAGGAGATGCTGCTATATGGGTATTTATAGAAAGAAAGAAGAATGAATGTTTTTATAGAAAAAGATTATTAGGGTAAACACTGAAGGATTCACATGTGGTCCCCTTAAAACACCCCATCCTGAAAGGACAATTTCCAAAACAAACTACACACACACACACACACACACACACACACACACACACACACACACACACAAACACACACACACACACACACACACAGCAGCAGCAGCATAGCAACTAATGGTATACAAAAGGGAAACAAAAATGAATGACTTTTCTGTCCCAGCCTTGGCACAACCTGGAAGCAGAAATCTCTTCACAGGAAGGCATGAAGGAAGGTGTGTAAATTGTACTGGTCTTTATGAAAGGGGATAGATTTGCGTAATATCATTTTTTTTTTCAGGCTGAATCACAAGGTTCAGTAGCTCATGTAATGAAATTATTCTAACCTGAAGGCCAATCGGAAAAGCAATTATAGACCATTAAAGCCCTGTTGCCCAGCTCCTCAGCCCTGCCAGCTCTAGCCCCCGTTTCCTATGTCTATCACACCTGGCCCTTCATTTCACATGTGGATCCAGTGAGAAGCAGGGGTGTCCACCGAGGCAAACTGTAGAGGCTCCCACAAGAGAAGAAATCCAGACAGGAGTTCACTTCTTGTTCAGTGATGATTTGAACAAACAACTCCTCCTAGACAGGAAAGGATTCATACCCATGTTCCTCCATGTACTGGGCACTGTGTGAAATGCTTTTGCAGACATTGTCCCATTTAATCCCCTTAGGAAATATCAAGTTCCTGTTAGTCACTAGCTCATGAATGCTGAAGACTTGCTTCTTGTGTTTCTCCCTCCCAACATGCACATTTACAGACATCACTAATAGATCACAGCACGCATACCTGCTGAACCTGAACTAGGTCATGGGATTCTCAACCAAGCAGGGACGGTCTTCTCTTACATCAGGTTCAGAACCTGAAGCCTGGTCTTCTGAATACACTCTCTCAGGGGGATTTCCATTTTGCTAATGAAGAAATTGCAAATGGGAGATGGAAAGGAACTTTCCAAGGTTGCCTTGCTGGGTAGTGGTGCAGCTGGAACTCAAACCTGGTCTCCAACTCCAAATTTGCCACAGTACTGGCGTTCCCAATGGTCATTCTTTCTCTGACCTCCAGGCTCCTGTACATGCAGAACTTCTGCCAGCTTGGCTAATTCTTACTCATCCTTGAAGATCCAGTTTAAGGATCACTTGCTATACTTATGAATCTGCCATTACCACCTCTCCCCACACACTATGAGTTAAGTATTCCCTTTTCTCTGTTCCTGTACCACCGTGGACATGTTTTCATTATCACACATACAAAAACTCCTTTACTGTAAGATTTTAGTTTTTTATCCAACTGCACTTAAGGTAAGGTTGTTATGTCAGCAATACCAGGTAATTGAGTTAATGATCTGGTTTTACACTTCATCACAGACTCCTGAAACCAACAAAATAATAGCTTTGAAGGAAAAGGCTTGTAGAGTGTCAAGAGCACACATCTAAGTCTAAATAGACAAAGAGGCTCTATCATGAATTTTTTTTTTCCTCCCTGTCCAAGAGCTGGAGAGAGAGAGGAAGAGAATAAGATATTGATGAGCATTCTTGGGATGCCAGAGGGAACTTTTCTTACTTCTAGGATGGGAAGGTTGCTTGGGAATGTGAGAAAAATGTTCTGATTCCTCCACATTGCTCTAGTCCAAAGTAGGAAAGATGGAGCCAGGGCATAGAAGACCTAACCCACTCCTTTCAAGACTCCTGGAGGCTCCAGAGAGGCTCAGGAGATCATCAGAAATTCCATGTGTGCCCAGGAGGGATTAGAAATGACTGGAAAGAGCTCCTATGAGACTGCATGATATTTCAATGTGGATGGTTGAATTGGATCAGCTTTACCCACATCAAGCTTAGGACAGATTCCCCTTCCTTAGGACCTGAAGGGCTCTACTTGGACCCTCTCAAAACCACTGTCCTTCTCCTTCAGACTGAGCCTCTGACCGGGATCAGGATTTTTGGTAGGACTGGTGGAACTTTCCAGCACCTATCTCACCCCCAGGGCTCTAACATCTAGGATCAGAAGGCGAGAGGGGATTTTTTTGTGTGCCATGCCCATTCTTTTGTACAGGTTGGGCTACTGATGTTCTCATCTGGTGCCAGGGCCAATGACACTCTTGATGTTTAATTGCTGGGGTCTGGCAGCTTGGTATGGGTCAGAGAGCATCGTCCATGAGGTTCAGTTGTGGGAAGCCTTTATAAGACAATGACTGTGGGATGGTCCTTGATAGGCCTGTAGAAATTGGATTGGTAGAGAAGTAGGAGAAGGGCATGGGAGACCCAAAGGTAGAGAGCAAATAACTCAGACTAGGGATGTTAGTGACATCCATTAAGCTGGAAGAAACTTGTCTTCTCACAGGAGAAGTCAGCTTTGGTCATTCAGCTACAAACTATCTTAGCAAACGATAGGGTGACATTCAGTGCCCAAAATGGTCTCCAACTCCACTCTCAATTTAAAAAAAACAACAACAACCAGTCCCAGAGTATTAGCATTAAGGCCAAGTTTTAAGCCGAGAGGGTGGGGGAATCCTCTTTGCTAGTCATAAGCTGATGAGGGTGAAAGATGATTTAGCATGCTTGACATTTTATGTTTTCAGGGTAATCACGGCCTAGGAACAACTGCTGCATGTAATAACCACCTTTTTCTGTGCACTTGTTGGTTTCCTAAGGTTGAATGGTTGGTAGAGCACAGTGGAGACAGGAGGAAGGTCTTCGTGGGGACATTCTCTTGGCTTCTCCGGCACCCCTAACTCTAGCCTCACTTTCAACTCAGATGGGCAACCTCAGAGCATACTCAAAGGGGGCTGTGGCTGGCAAGAGCGGGGACTTGCATGGAGAAATGCGTTTCCAGTCTCTCACCCAGACTCCCTTCTCTTTGATTCAGGAGTAGGAGAGCAGCAGGATGGGAGCTTTGCTCCAGTCTTGGCACCGCTCTTTCCTACCAGGAGATTCGACCTTTAAAGACCCTTGAGAATGTCCAGTTGGGAGTGTGAGCCTAAATCCCTATGACCCTGTCCCACATCAAGCCTCCTCCATGGGAAGCAAAGGAGAAACAAAACTTAAGTAGCAGGTTACTGCCCAGCATGGCTAAAGTGACATTTTATGCAAAAATGTGTGCATGTGTGTGTATATGCCCATGTGTGTATATGGCCATGTGTGCGTGTGACTGTGTGTGTGCGATGTGGAAAGAGAGGCAGAAATGCAAAATATCCAATTTGGGGTTTGAGTCCTCGGGGCTCTTAAGCCGATGCGAGTCAGCAATGCACCATTACAAGCGGTTTCTAATTTATTGATTGAATCTCCATAAATGCCAGCTAACAATGTTGCCATAAAATAATGTCCCCATAAAGACCCAGAAGGTCTCCCTTATGGGAATAAGGGCAGAGCAATGCTTCTACATTAGGTGTACAAATGGGAAGGGAGTGTCATTTTAGTAAATTCTACAACCTGCTGACTAAGCCAAGCTGGGTGGGAACCCACAAGCTCTGTTAACCTTTCTGCTGGGATTCTGTGTGTGGGTGGCACACATGTGCAGGCAGGTGAGTGCATCACCATTCATGATCCTCTGTCTGTGTGCCTGTATGAGAAGCTATGAGAATCCATGAACAGTTATGTGAATACACACATCATGTAGCCTGAGTGTGTGTTGCCAGTGTCTTTCATGTACTGATGCAAAGGTATACTCTGCACTCTTGGAGGGCAAAGCCTGTGGTTTCTTATTCTGTGGGTTCAGGTGTCTTGAGCATAGATGCTTCATAAATGTCAGTTGAAATGGAAAAGAAAAGGTTGTGTTTCTGTGTGTCTTTGAGGCGAGCCTTGTTGGTGTCAGACTGTGTGTTGGTGTGGGGCCACATATGGGCATTAGGGTGGGACAGTGTTGGTGTGGTACAGGTAAGTGTGTTTCTCAGGGAGGCTTTTGCAGGGCTGTGAGTGTGAGCTGAGTGTGTGTACCCTTCCTGAGACAATGACCATATCAGGCCTCAGCTCCTAGCCCCTAACTCTCCTAGCTTCCCCACAGTGAGGCCCACAGAGGCCCTGCCAGCCCTCTAGACTCCTAACCTGCACAGCTCCTGAATCTTCCCAGGAAGTTGGCCAAGGCAGGGCCACCTCTGGAGTTCAGCAGGGGCACTGCTGGGTAGTTCACATGCTCTGGTTAATCCCCCTGGGGCATGGACCCACAGGCTGCTGCAGGGCACCGTGTTGCTCCTTGTGTTTCAGGCCTCCAGCATTGCTCATGATGGCCCTGGGCCATGGCTCCTTAGCCCTAGCCTGCTCTGTCCACACCCAGCCATATTTCCAGGTTCTCTTTTGGCTCTGATTCCTGAAAGGGTATGAGTTTCACTTGTCCTTCTTTGGAGGATCTGAATTCCTCTTACCAAACAGACACTCCCTAAATCATCTTGACTATTGCTGACTGGGGATCTTCTGCTCGGGCCTGATGGTGCTGTCCTGCTCACCTGAGGATTCCACTGTCATGTTAACCTGCATGTTACTAGCCAATGACTTGATGCCAGGTCATTACCACTCCCTAAATTAATTGCTTTGTCTTGGTTTACTTGGTTTACTATTCCTGCTCTCAAGTTCTATAGAGAGATAGAATATCAGAGCTGGAACTGTTCTTAGAATGCACCTACTCCAACCTTCTCATTTTACAAAGAGGGAAACTAAGGCTCAGAAAGGAGAAGGTCTATTGAATTATTTATACCACAGAAATTGTATTGAATACTTAAGGTGTGCCAAATCTAGGGCTAGGGTCACAGACTATGAGAGATAATAGATATGTATGTGGGCCATTGTTCCAGCATGATGGACATTATTGCATAGGGAGGTGCATATCACATGGGGAAGCATTATTACATAAGGAGGGGTGTTATCACACAGGGCTGTGGGAACAAGGAGGAGGGGTTCCTACACAGATGGAGGAGATGAGGGAAAACTTCACAGCAGGTGACACATGAGTTGTTTCCTGAGTAAGAGCTCACCAGCCAAAGGGGGTGAGGAATCTGGGCAAGTGTAGAAGCTTCTAGTTTAATGCATTGCCTTGAGCTCCTTCCCAGGGCACTTGCTTCTCATTCTTAGCATTTCAAAAGGTGGAGGTGAAGAGGAAACAGATGACCAATAAAAGTGTAAAAGCATGAATTAATGCATGAATGAGTAAATAAATGAAAACCATGTTGTTGGTGTCTATCATGTGCAGGAATATCATATGTTAGCTCATTTAGTCCTGGCAATGTTATGATTAGTCTCATTTGACAGATGAGGTAACTGAAGCTTGGCGAGACTGAGCAACTTTGTCATGTCATGAAGATAGAGGGAAACAGAATTAAAACCCAGGTCTGCCTGGTTCTGCGCTGGGTTTTTCCACATTACCTTGTTTTGACTGTTGCCAACCTGCTTCAGACATCACACGAGAATGGTCAAGGGCAGTATTTCACTTGACTCTCCCCTCTTAGGTTTATAAGGGAGGGCAGTTCTTGTCCCCTGCTTACCAGCTACAGAGAGAGGAAGAATCTCTCCAGCCCTCCCTCCTGCAGAAGAGGCAAACCCCTCCCATCTACCTAAATCCACATCAGTGAATCCAAAGGAGTCCCTGCCAGTAAGCATATTAATGGGGCCTTTACCAGTCCCCGAAACTGCTGAATCTTCATCTTTCCTTGAAGCCAAATGAAGTTTGATATTTAATTCACCTTGCAGAATCATAAAGCAAACCAGTGATTGCAGTTAATGCTCGCACCCTGTCTCTTTCCCGGCTCTTCAGGCTGCCCACCCTCAAGGCTGGCTCAGTGGGCCTGACACTGACCAGTAGGTATGTCTCCACTCCCCTCCCAGGGCAGCAGTGCTCCAGCGTGGCTGCACACTGAACTCCCTTGGAGGAGCTTGCTTTAGGAATATGTATGCCCAGTTCCCATGCCAGAGTGTCTGATGCCATTGGACTCTGGGCATTGAGATTCTTAGAAGTTCTCCATGTGGTATGGGCAGCTAGAACTGAGAACTACTAGCCCAGGATGTACCCTTACCTGAGGCACTTGGGATTTAAACAACCTCATGCTATGAGATGTGCTTTTGATGCTGGCTTGCCCCGAAATGTGCTTCTGTTTTGAAAATGAATCTTCTGCTTGTCCCTCTTTTGAGGCATCCCTCTGGTCCTCAGACTCTTAGGACTGAGTCCTGCCTTGTTCTTGTCATGCTCTTCTCTCCACCTACAGAGAGACTGAGTTCTGTGTAACTAATCTGTTCATAGACCTCACTGGTACTACTTTCTGCTTAGTACTGGATCCCCTCCTATAAGGACACCTCCACACCATCTTGGAAGCAAGTATAATGAAAGGAAGACAGTGCCATTTAGGAAGCAGGAAATTATTGGTTCAAATTCCAGCCTGTATACTCACAGGCTATATAACTTCCCTGAGAGTCAGTTTACTCCTCTAATGGTTACTGAACCTATTTATCATGGTGCAATAAACCAACCCAAAATGTAATGGCTTAATACAACCATATTTATTTTGTTAAAATACTTTTCCAAAAGATCCACAACTTGGGCAGGGCCCAGCAAGGACAACACATCCTTGCTCTCTATTCAGCATCAACTGGCACAGCTTTGTGGTGAGGAGCTGGGGTCATTTGAAGCCTTGTTCATCCATATATCAGGCACTCAAGCTGGAAGACCCAAACAGCCAGGACTGGAGTACTGGGGCTCCTTGGGCATCTCTCTGTGTGTGTGGTGTGTGTGTGTGTGTGTGTGTGTGTGTGTGTGTGTGTGTGTGTGTGTGTGTGTGCATGCGTACACCTCCACATGGTCTACCCAACATGTGGCTTCTGGATAACCAGATTTCTTCTATGCTGGCTCAAGGCTCCCAAGGCATGTGTCCAAGAGAGAGCCAGGTGGAAACTGCACCTTTTGCTACCCAGCCTTGGAGGTTATGAAGCATCCTTTCCACTATGTTCTCTTCATTAAGGTAGCTACAAAGGTCTCTGGGATTCAAGGTGTGAGGAAATAGGCGCCACCTCTTGATGAAAGCGTAAGTAACAAAGTTTAGGAAGAGCATGTTGTAGCCACTCTATGAAAATTCCATCTTCCACAATGGGAATAATAATACTGTACTGTAAAATAGATTTACTTTGGTGATTAAAAATGCATCCTAAACTCTCCACCTAAACCAATTAGCTTTTATTATGAATACGCTTTTTGCATATATTATCACACTGAAACCTTATAGCAACTCTACAAAGTAAATGCTATTTTCTCATTTTTCAAAAGCAAGACCTGTGGTTCAGATGCCAGCTCAGGTCATACCTATAATGAGTGACCGGCCTGGATTCGAAGCCCTGTGTGGCTTGGGAGGAGTGGTTCTCTATGTGAGTGAGTGTGTGTATGTGTGTGTATGTGTGTGTGTGTGTGTGTGTGTGTGTGTGTGTGTGTGTGTGTGTGTGTGTGTGTGTAATTTTCTCCCCCAGGAGACATTTGACAATTTCCAGAGATACTTTTTGGCTGTCACAGTTACAGTGGGGGGGGGGTGTTACAGCATCTAGTGATTAGAGGTCAGGGATGCTGCTAAACATCCCACAAGGCACAAAACAGTCTCCACAACAAATAATTATCCAGCCCAAAATGTCAATAGTGCTGAGCTTGAGAATACTTGGTCTAGGGATGCTTTTAACCATTGTCTTATTGTAGGCATTTCTTAATATTGGTTCTTGCCTCCCTAATTCTATCTGTCATTCCAACTTCTTTCTTAGGATAGCCCTGGATTGTTGTTTGTTCTGCATTTGAAATAAATTACAGCACCTAAAACCGAGCATGCCCACTGAGGCCCTGTCATGCTCAAGGGGGTTGTATCTAAGTCTAGGAGGTGGCCAATTTCAGGTTGTCTCATGTCTTGGGGTATACTGGGCCAGACTCAGTTTTTCTTGGAGACAAGGCATTATGCTCATGGAGTGGAAGTCTGTTAGGTCAAGAGTCACATGCTATTTAAGAAAAGCCCAGGGATAATGCTGTTTGAAGCTGGTGGCCTAACTCTACCCCTTTCCCAAGAGTTCTTCACAGAGCTGGTGGATATGCCTCTCAGCTCTAGGAAGGAAGGAGGCTAGTGCAGGGCAATAGCATTCTTTCACATTGGCACTGATGTTTATACAATTTAGTCAGAGGTCAGATATTTAAAAAGCATAGAAGTTAACCTTTAGCTTAAAGGTACGCTTTTGTTGCTCTTTCCTCCTATCTCACTGCTCATGGGCAAACTGCCTAATGAACACAGCTCAGATCCATTAAAGGCTGTGCAGCTGTTGGGTCCAGCACGACGTCAGCTTCTGAAAGGTTTTCAGAAAGAGCCGGGAAACTGTGACAATAGAAAGGAGGTACATTCACGCCAAGACAATAATTGTATTAATGCTCCTTACCAAGGACTCCATTAATTCTGGGTGTGGTCAAGGCCTGGGTTGCCCAGGGCAACCTCTGGAATTAAGTCTTCTAATGTAGCAATAACCATGACAGGTAGAGTTAATTGTCATGTATAGGCATCACTGTAGTTTGGAAAATTCTAATGCTGAGACAGTGATTTTGGCCATGTCAGAGGAGGCAGGGCTGCAACAGTGCATCAGTGTTGAAGTAGAATGAAATTGGCTTTGAATTCAGGATCTGCCACTTAGTTGCTGTATGACCTTGCACAAGTTGCTCAACTTCTCTGAGTAACAAAAGAACATAATGACCCAGAGTAGAAACTCAGTGCATGCTTCCTCTGTCACCCAGACTGGAGTGCAGTGGCACGCTCCTGGCCACCGCAGCCTCGACCTGCTGGGCTCTAGCAATCCTTCTGCCTCAGCCTTCTAAGTAGCTGGAACTACAGGCCCTCACTACCAAGGCTGGCTAATTTTTTGATGTATTATAGAGATGAGATCTCACCAAGTTGCCCAGGTGGGTCTTGAACCTGCGGGCCCAGGCAATCCACTCACCACAGCCTCCCAAAGTGCAGGATTACAGGCTGAGCCATGGAGCCCAGCCTGCTATTATTGTCCTTAATCCAGTTCTGCAGAAGCTGCCAATCTAACCTGGAAAAAAAATTATTGGAGTTTCTAGGTTTGGGCTTTGGGAAGGCTGCAAGTCACCTCATGCTTGGATCCTGTGCCACTGAACTCCCTGTGTTGCCTACTCTCAAGGAGCAGAAAATCCGAGACCCTCTCTGGGGGTCTTGGTCAAATAAGAAGCAGTGAGAGAGACCTGAGCTGCCCAATATAGTAGCCACTGGTCACCTGTGGCTATTAAGAATTTGAAATAGGGCTGATGTAACTATCTGGATTTTAAATGTTATTTAATTTTAATTAATTTGCATTTAAATATATTTAAATCTAAAATTACATGTGACTTGCATTATATTTCTGTTGGCCCCTGATGTAGATCACGTACTCAGCTTTAAATCTAAACCCCTAGCTTCCTCTCATCTAGGCACTAACAGTTCTGCATGGAGTCCTGCATTAGGGTTTAGAGCTAACACTTGAGACGAATAAAGCATGTACTTTTTCTGACCTGTTCCT
This sequence comes from Carlito syrichta, assembly GCF_000164805.1. Classification (NCBI taxonomy): domain Eukaryota; kingdom Metazoa; phylum Chordata; class Mammalia; order Primates; family Tarsiidae; genus Carlito; species Carlito syrichta. The sequence continues at coordinate 92,211 of NW_007232661.1, read as the reverse complement.
TTGCCTCTGTGTATATATTTCCCTTGAGGACCTTGTGGGAAGGTGTGACTGAGTGGGTATTGGTGAGGTTTGGGTAGGCCTGATCTCTTAATTAGTCAAATGCTATTTTAGATCAGCTGTTTAAAGGTTTCTTCATCCTCTTAGACACATGTGTTTCTATTCTCCTGCTGTCCCAGGATACCCCTTAGATATCTAGCTTGGTTAGTTTACTGCCTGCAGAGAAAAGGAGTTCTCCATCTTACTGTTTCAAAATATATTTCCTTCAAGCTCTAGGGGAAACTTCTCATCCAAGTACTTCCGGATCTGGGGAGCAAATCTTTGTGGAGTCTGTGCAAATCTCTCAGCCCTTTACAGACTTAAGGCTTGGTTCATTTCAATCTCAGGTCTTTTGGGCCAAAGTGCCCAGGAAGCCCTGCTGAGGACTTTGTACATGGCCACTCCCAGGAAAAACCTGTGCAACTGAATGAGAAGAGAGGCAACAGGTACTGCCACAAGTCAAACAAAGAGCAGATGGGCCAGGCTTGTTTCCCTAGTCTAATTTGCACAAGGCTTTGTGATATTTAACTAAATGTAGAAAGAGATTAATAACCCCCTCATTTATCCCCAAGTCATGTCTAAAACATATTCATCAGCAAACTCATTTTCTTCTTAGGATTACTGGCAACTGTTTTTCTTGTTTACTGAAAAGCAACGATGGCCCTGATTGAGTTCATGCGTGTTCTTCATCCAAAAAGAAAGATCCTTAGAGGTCGCTAATTCAATCACTGTCTTTCTCAGTAAGAGACCCCAGGGACTAGAGGTGAAAGAGTTAGCTCTTTCAGCTTGGAGGCTGTGAGATCCTGTGGTAATAGTCTTCTGATTTAGCCAGGGAGATAGTGAAATATGGAGGACACAGCAAGTGATTTAGAAATAGATACAGCTGGGCTAGAATTCTGGTTTGACCTCTTACTAGCCATATGTTGCTGACCAAAATACCTTGCCTCTCTAAGTTTCAGTTTCATCATCTCTAATTGGAAAGCCAAAACCTAATTCCTGGATTTTTTTTTGTTGTAAGACCACAGACCCTAACATAAAGTAAATGCTCAATAAGTGGCAGCTCAATTCTCAAACCTACTATCATAATACCCAGCATGTTTGTCAATGGGTACCTTATGAACGCCTGAGAAATTTAAAGATCTCTGAATTACCCATATCCCTCATCTTGTGCTTTATTTCAATAAATCACTGATGCAGATCCTTCCAGATTTCTTACCCTTTTCTATTTTTAACACCCTTAGTCAGTTTAGGCAACTGAACCTCAGTTTCAATGTTATTCCTTGGGTTTGTGAGAGGAGGGGAGGGAGACAAATTTCAAGTCCTGAACTGGTCAATAGCTGTGTTCATTCTTGCTCTGATTCTTGTCCACATCAACTATCGGCAGAAAGAAGCAGATACAACAAATGTAATGTTCAGGTGGAGCAGCATTAAGCCAACCAAATGGCCTGGGACGTAGGTTTGAGTGGGTGTTAATGCTTCATAGCTTCACTCAAGATGTGGGAGATTCTATACCCCATACCCTGGATCATAGTATGAAAGATGCCACTTTATTGCAGTCTTAAGGATCACTCTGTTGCAAGCCACATGGTTGAAAAAGGAAAGCTTGATCATAAATTTAGTTTTGAACTTTCAACGATGAAATAATCCAGTGGCCACTTGCTGAGAAAGTGGGAGGTTGTTTTTATATTTAATGCTCACCTCAGTTGAGAGGTATCTTCATGTAGAGCATAAGCAGTGGAGGCAGGTTCAATTCTGGATGCTACCAGTTACTTTCTCTGTGACCTTGGAGAAAGGTTGGCTGTGCATTCTAGGGACATGGAAGGGAACTCAATTACTGATCCTTTACTCTGCATTCTGTCCAGTAGCAGAGGCTTTGTGTAGTCCTGCTTCTCATTATAACTGCAGGGCTAGCTAACTTGCCTAATGACACAAGACTGGTAAATGGGCTAGGCAGGATGGGATTTGAGTCCTTGTGCCTGAAGTCCATGTCCATCCCACTATGTTATGCTGCATCTGCAGAAAGCAAAGTCTGGAAGGACTTCGACTAACAATCATGGAAATTTGTGAGCCCAAGTTAAGTTTAAAAGTAGACTGAGCCGGGCTTGGTGGCTCAGCCTGTAATCCCGCGCCTTTGGGAGGCTGAGGTGAGTGGATTGCCTGAACCCGCGGGTTCGAGACCCGCCTGGGCAGCGAGACCTCATCTCTACAATAAATCAAAAAATCAGCCGGGCGTGGTAGCGCATACCTGTAATTCCAGCTAGTTGGAAGGCTGAGGCGGAAGGATCGCCGGAGCCCAGCAGGCGAGGCTGCAGCGGCCAGGAGCAGCCACTGCACTCCAGTCTGGGCGACCGAGTGAGACTCCAACTCAAAAACAAAAACAAAAACAGAAAAAAAGTAGACTGAAGGTAAGTTTAGAAGCACATGTGTATCTGGGAGTTCAGACTCAGACAAGTGATCTGACTCCCATGCCCCAGAGAATAGTGTCCATGTCTATTTCTCACCATTTGTTTCCTCATAGGCCATTAGTGGATCTCAGCCTCCAACCATATCCATGAGTGACAGCAGGAGCAGAGGGCTGCTTCATTTACCTTATGATAATGCTAGTGTCTCTTATTAGTATTGGCCACACTTCCTTCATCAGCTCATTTATATGTTCCTTCTGTTCCTTTATTCACCAAGCTTTTGATCTCTATGTTGCAGGCACTGGACCACAGAGATAAACCACCCATAGTTCCATACCTCTTCTGGGTTAGGTAGAAGGAAAATCCTCTGATCATTCCAACCATTGTTCTTCCCAGGACCAGAAGTTTTTTGTTCCTGACTGTTAAGAACTGTATCACTCCCTCTAACCCCACCCTGTCCCCTCAGGCTTGGTCTAGGTCCTTTTTGTTGGTTTATTTGGCTCCTGGTCTGTTGAGGCTGCTCTGATGTTTATATGCTATGGATGTGCCATTCTTCTCCAGGTCTGGTTCCTCCCCCTGTCCCTAGAACCAACTGCAGGGGGCTAAAGTTGAGAGGAATGTATTGTTTCAAATCTAGGTAGTAGGTCAAAAATGAGGACATTGGCTCAGAAGGGTGATAAAAAAAAAGTAGAGGAAATATGGCGAGTGTAAGGAAACGACCTACAGGGACTATTTATAGATGTGTGAGGCTATGGGGAAGGGGGTTCCCCAAACCGGACATCTCAGAACTCCAAAACAGACTATCTTAGTTAAAGGGTATGCTTTTGGCCCTAATGCTCAAGTGGGCCTATATATTGAGGTCGGGGGTATTTACTGAGATAGATAACTCTGTGTCCTTCAATTTGGGGCCAAGGATTATGGAGTAGGACATCTGAAAGATATATTGTGAAGAAAAAAATGGAAAGAAGACTTCCCATAACCATCTCAGACAGACATCAACAGTTATATATGTGTATATCATATATGCATATGTGTATATGCACATATATAATTTTTTACAAAAAGAGGCAGTATAGCAGTATAGCAGTATAGCAGTTTTGAGTCAGATTGAGTCAGATTCACATCTCAATTCTGCCACTTGCTGTTTGTCCTTGAACAAATCACATAATTTATTTGAGCCTCTATTTTTCCATAGGTAGATGACAATATTAAGGATGTCTCATAGGGCTGTGGAGAGCAAGCACTGAACATGGTTATATATGTGTGTAGAGATATCTATCTCTACCACCCCTCGCTTCACCTCCACCTCTGTCTTCACTTCCACTTCTGTCTTCACCTCCATCTCCACCTCCACCTCCGTCTCTTCCTTCACTTTCATTTCCACCCCCAATTTGACCCACACCTCCACCTCCACCTCCATCTCCGCCTCTATCTCCACCTCCATCTTGTCATCCACCTCCACCTCCACTTCCACCTCCATCTAGACCTCCATCTCCACCTCCACCTCTGTCTCCTCCTCCGCTTCCATTTCAACCTCCAGTTTGACCTGTACCTCCACCTCCATTTCCACCTCCACCTCCACCTCCACCTCCATCTTGTCATCCACCTCCACCTCCACCCCCACCTCCACTTTACCTCCATCTCAACCTCCACCTCCACCTCCATCTCCATCTCTGCATGTACACAATGCCCAACAGATATTACATCCTGAACAAACACTTGCTGTTGCCATTATATGATTCTGGGACTTCACTCATTTTACCAAGTGTTTTATTTTTTGTCACCCCTCATCTGTATCCCTTGCCTCCTTCCCTGCAAAGTGTAGCAGTAAATCCCCTACAATAAGAAGGATCCTGGTATTGACTGTAGAGGCAGCAAAGTGGAGAAATCAATGTGTTCCATTAAGTCAAGAGGATGAAGTGAAAGGAGGTGGATTTAGAGGTGGAGTGTTACCTGAAAAGAAAGTGATCACTGGGAGCACTGGATGGAAGAGAGAAGATGCTGGGAGCTCTCTTTCAGCCCGAGAAGGAGTCTTAAGATCTAATCATTGCTTCCTGCCTGAAGGAGGTCCTGACTGAGGCCCCTTCACACCCTGATCAGGAAGGTCCTTGTTTCCTCTAAAGTTTCGTGCTCGCGAGGGCAGGAAAAAGCTCTACCCTCCTCTGAAGATTCTCATCTTGCTATCTCCGGCAGCTCACCATCACTTACCCTCCCTCCATATCAGTTTTATAATCTCATAATGGGTTTTTGTGAGATTCACAAACATTTAATGACCTCAAAAGTATAAAAGCTGAGGTGTCTTTTGAGACTATCAAATCTAAGAAGGAGAGAACCAGCTGGGCTCGGTGGCTCAGCCTGTAATCCCGCGCCTTTAGGAGACTGAGGTGAGTGGATTGGCTGAGCCCGCGGGTTCGAGACCCACTTGGGCAGCCAGACCTCATCGCTTCAATAAATCAAAAAATCAGCCAGGTGTGGTAGTGCATGCCTGTAGTTCCGGCTACTTGGAAGGCTGAGGCGGAAGGATCGCCGGAGCCCAGCAGGTCGAGGCTGCGGTGGCCGGGAGCGGCCACTGCACTCCAGTCTGGGCGACAGAGTGAGACTCCAACTCAAAAAAAAAAAAAGGAGAGAACCACAAAAGAAAATTCCTGACTACTGTTTTATTCATAAAAGCCACTGCATCAGAATTTATCACAAAATGTTTATAATGTTGAATATGTATGTATCCCTTTAAATAAAATATATCTAAGATGAATTTCAGCTATTTTCTTTACTTCAATAATAAATATTTCTAATTAAATACTTGAAAGTTCATTTAATTTTTAATTCAAGAAGTCATTCATGATTGAGGCAATTTAAACAACTCAGGGAAAACCTCGACCCCCAACGAAATTCCATTAACTATGTGAATACTTTAACGGTACATTTAACTAATGTTGAATTATGATAATTCTCTGGAGAGTTACCTATGCAGTCTATCAATTCCATTCTGAGGATTCAAGCTTTTAGCTTTTAAAGATTGATTCAGTTGACTAGATGGATACAATACAGTTATCAAGGTTACCTTTTATAGTTCACTCCTCACAGGAAGAACATTTGCTCTGACCTTCTGTTGAAATTCATTGACCCCAATAGAGCTTATAGAAGTATGGCTCCTCCTAGAACTGCCCTGTGGGGTTATGTGTTTGCCACCTTTATGGTATGTGTTGGCGAGCACAGAGACATCCCTTTCCTGAGAATGAGGCAAGATTGGGAGCTGCTTCTATCTAGTCTGTTTCTAAAATCAGGGCTGTATCAACCCTAACCATCTGTCCACCAACCACATGCAGGGTCCAGTGATCTCACTTGGATTTCTTCATGAAGGCCTTTCCTTTTAACAGAGATAGATTCATAGGGCTGGAGGAACACTGGGGATCACTTAGCTCATTTTCATTTCACTGATGAGGAAGCAGGCCCAGAGAGGGCAGATGGTTTTCCCAAAGTTACAGAGCTAGCTAGGAAGAAAGGAAAGATTGGAATATAGGTAGTCCACTTCCCTGTCATGGGCACTTTTTACCACACCTTATTAGTTCTATGCCCCTGAGCACCAAGGATAGTGCAGACTGGACCATTATGACTTGACGTTCATTTTCTAGGATGGAATGGGAGATGTATGGGGTGGAAAAGGTGGGAAATAATTAAAAGAACAACTCTACCCCCAAGGATCTCTCTTGTAACTTTAATGGAGAAGCAGTACAAATACACTTGAAGCAATTAGAAGAACATTATAAAACAATATATAATTAGGTACTAAATTATGTGACACAGAGAATGGAGAAAGCTTTATGTATTACAAGAGCCTGGAAGTCTTTATGAAGATGTTGGTCATGGAAAGTGGCTTTGAATATTAACAGCATGTAGCTTATTTAAGAGATGGGGATCTCTTTTTTGTGTTAGAAATACCTTGAACATTTTATGTGGCTCTGGAGTCATTTAACCTTGAGAAACTTACAGAAATACTCCAACCCTCAGCTTCCTTATCTATAAAATGGGAATAGAATACCATTGTTGGGAGAGTGTTTGCCTAAAAGGAAATACTCAATTGCAGTCAGAGGAACTAAACTGAGCTCTTTGCACAAGGAACACAGGACAAGAAGAAAAAGATCACACATTTTGCTAGTATTTGCTTTTCTTTGGATCCATAGGATTAGGCCCTGCTGCAGCTCAAACACTCTTATTTATTAAGGAAGGACTACCAAATGACAACTTACCACAGGCTTCTTTTTTATCTGAGTATATTTAATCTTCACCTATCCCTTTGCTTGAGATATATATATATATATATATCTCAAGATTATATAACCATATCAAGGAATATCAAGATTATATAACCTATATATACATAATTGGTTATATAATCTTGATATGCCTTTGATCCATTGAGACTCATCTAGGGGGTTGGGTGAGGGACCATATGATATCATTGGTGCCACCATATAGAAAGAGCTCAAATCCCTCTACAAATCTTTTAGGATGTGTGGTCAGACACTAAATGCCCTAAATACATAATATGACCTAAATACATAAGATTGAGGTAAGATTATTGGATGAGACCTCCAAGGAGAAGAATATATGAATAACTGGTTGAGATTGCTTGGTACACTCAGTGCTTCATTCTCTCCTGCTGCTTCTTGTCATGGGATGTGAATGTAGAGATGAATTTGGGGTGGTATGTGAAGATGAAAAGCATGAGTTTACATGACAGCATGTAAACTGGAAAAAGGAGTGAAACATTACAGTGTTACTCATGTACACATTAGTGGAATAGATTCCTTCTAGTTCTACTTTGATGCTTCATTGTTCATTCCCATGATGTAGAGGAACATAATGTAGACAACAAGGGTTCTGAACATGCTGACAATCAGATCAGTTGATCATCTTCTCATAACTCAGGCTACCAAAAGACATTGGCTGCTAAAGGAAAAGGGGATTCTAGTAGAGGAAGTACTTCTTTCTTAGGGTCATTGTGATGACTGAATGAAATATGGCTATAAAGTGTCTGTTTTGGAGCCTGGAATACAGTAAGTATGTAATAAATGGACATTCTTTTCCTGGACTGGAGTTCCCTGAGATGTGTGTGGTTTACTTGAAACCAAGATAAAATTCAACAACCACTAGTTTCCATTGATAGTTTGACTCTGTCTGTAACTTCAGGCCTGTGAAGTAAAGAGAAAGGTCTTCCCTGAGAAAGAGACTCCTCCTGGTCAAAAAAAAAAAAGAATGGGGTTTGAGGGTAAGGAAATAGTTTATTAGATTCACTTTTAGTCATTAAAAAGAAAGCAGAAAGGTCTGGGTTCACTGCAAACCATTTAAGAAATGAAGTCAGAAACATAGCAAATGAGTTCATTTTAGGATTCTGGGAACTTTGTCTTTTTTCCCTGTAGGCTTGGGTTCTTGCTGTTTGTGTTTCATCATGAATAATAGGAAAAATTCTGAAATATGAAAGCCCTTTTTGTTTATTTTTAGAGAAAGTATAGATAGGAATACACCTGATATTGCTGTGTCTCATACTGCCTTACAACTACCTAGGGGAGAGAAATCCCAAGAGTAGGAAATAACAGTTATACAGAGGACAGAAAACAATTTGAATCCCTGGGAAGACAGGAACAGAATGTTGTACATTCGCTCCAAGGCAGGACATCATGTTGAACATTTTTACTCAGAAGCTGTTAATTAAATTTTGTCTATATAAACATAATCATTTTAAAATTAGAAGATATCATATAGCATCTCAAGTTCAACTCAAAGCACAAATTTTCTCCAGGATCACTTCAAGAGAGGAGGATACTGCTTGAATACATTCAACAAAGAGGATTTCACCGTATTTGTAGGTAGCTCTTCTACAACTGTTTTTTTTTTTTAATTCCATACAACTTATTAAAAAGCTCTTCTTCATAATTAAGGTAAAATCTGTCCTCCTCAGATTTCCTCTTGGCTTGTTGCTAAGGTCAACTACAACACAATGGCTTGTCCAGACTCATACATCTTCCATCTTGTCACTTCATCTGTAACTTGTAATTGCTTCTCTTCAGACATTTTTTGTTTTTGTTTTTGTTTTGAGTCAGAGTCTCACTCTGTCATCCAGTCTGGAGTGCAGTGGCACAATTATGGGTCACAGCAGCCTTGACCTTCCTGGGTTCAGGTGATCTTTTCACCTCATCCTCCTGAGTATCTGGGACTACAGGTGTGTGCCACCACACCCAGTTAATTTTTTGATTTTTTTGTAGAGATAAAGTCTCTCCATGTTGCTCAGGGTGTTGCTCAGGGTGTCCTGGGCTTAAGCAATCCTCCTGCCTCAGCGTCTCAAAGTCCTAGGGTTATAGGCGTGAGCCACTGCACTCAGCCTCTAATTGCTTCTCTTCAGTCTTATTCTGAGGGACAAGGAGGCAGAGTGATTCTCTTTTCCAGGTATCAACTTTCTGTATTGCCTTTTGCTCTTCTTTTTGTCAAAATAAAACCAGACCTTTCACCTGCTCTTGGCATGAGGGTGATGTGAATGGGATGGGGCTATCAGTACTAGTTGGGCCCCAAAACAATCTTGTGGACCCCCCATCTCTAACAGCTAAGCATCTAGTACTATCCTATTGTCTTATGACATCTCCTTCGAGGTGTTACAAAACATGTTGACATTTCAAAAGCAAGTCCTTAGAAATTTGACTGCCCTTTTAAGAAAATATTGAAAATCCAGAATTTATATTTGAACATAAATTATGTACCTCTTCTCCTACCTAGTTTAGAGATTTGGGGATCTGATCACTGCCTGCTAGGTAATGGAGGGTTTTTTTTCCCACAGACATGAGATAGAAATAAGTTGTGAAAGCACTGCCTAATGATCCCTCTTTTATGAATTGTGTCTCCTCAAGTGCTGGGGAAGTTCTACAATACCTACTGAGCCCTTGCCTTGGTTCAGGACTGGTCCTACATTCTAAACTACTCCAAAGACCAGGATATTCTATTCACTTAAAGGATTTTTCAGTCATTTCTCTTCCTTTAGATAAGACCATTACTGGGCAGATTGATAAAGTTATTATTTTTATTATTAATCTTTCTCTGACCAGAAGTTAAAGAAAAAGTTCTGGGAAAGTTTTGGTCAAAAAAAATTTCAACTCTTTGACTTAATGTGGGAGTTATCAATGTTTATGCATATGTGAGCACTTAGCTCCATCTGCATCCACATCAGACTCCTTCCTACTGACAGCAGGCCTGTCCCTTCTAGGGATACAGATGTAATTACCCTTTTGCAAGTGTAAGGCACACTGTCAAGATTTTTCTTTGGAAGAGAGAAAAGGCCCAGAAACAATCTTGAAGAGTAGAGGGGAGGGAAGGGATAGAGAACAAGGCTCCCTGTTTTGTTGACTTGGAAGTCCTCTCCTTTGAAGAAGCTGCAAATTACTCCATAAGATTCCTCTTAGTCTCCTTATTTTTGGATGATTTTTTTCATTTTTGCCCTCTTTTTCTATCCCCAAAGCATTGCTTTGAGATATGGGGAAAACAGGAGATAAAAAACATCGTAGTTCGTTGTCATCAACTAGAAAGGGGATAACTGAAGTTCTTTCTTTTTTTCTTTTTTTCATTTTTCTGTAAATTTTTTTTAAATGTGGAAGTTATTTCTTAATGTTACCTCAACTCCTCTACAGATGCCTGTTTCTAGCCTTAAAAGAGGAAAGTTAAGAATTTCACCAACAATACATGATTGGTTAAAGATTTTGTTTTTTCATTCTCCTTAAATGTTGAAATAACATAATCTAGTTTTGGCCTAGATAGTCTAGTAAAGGGATATTAAAATATAGCTGGTTTTGTGAGGTGGTGGTGGTGGGGGAGATGGATTCTCTACAATTCCTGAGTTTTCACATCACCAAGGAAAACCAAGACATCACTGAAGACCTAGGAAGGTCAGATATACATAGATCCAGGGTACTGAATCATAACCAGCTGTCAGAGGAATCTCAATATATTAATAACATTAAATGCAACATTGAGCCTCTGGTTGACCAGAAAGCCTAATGGGATGCAGCCTTCTAGACAATAGCAGTTCAGAATATTGGAGAGCTCCACTAGTAGTGAGATGGAGCCTGTGAGTCAGAGGGTGAATGCTGTCAAATCGCCCTTTATTTACACCCAACTCAGGAGTCTGAAGTCATCTACTAGGTTACTGCAAAGCTCCAAGTCATTAGTACCAGCCAGACTTTACCACTGTCACCTGTTAAAAGTACTTTGTTGGCATTTACTAATTAAAACATATCTAAAGATGAAATTAAACACGTTTTTGCCACAGGCTCCAGAAATTCAATTTCTGGAATATATTTACACCAGGCCAGTATATACCTATATTCCAAAGAACAGACTCTGAAATAAATACCAGATAAATTCCTATGCAAGCACAATTTTTTTTGTGTGTGTTGCTTGTTTGTTACAGTGGGGAGTCAGAACCAACAAAGGCATACATTGTTAGCATATGAACAAGTAAAATATGATAAATATATATTAGAAAATATAATGTAGTAATTAGAGGAAACTGGTTGAGCGCAGAGGATCAAGCCTGTAATTTCAGCACTTTGGGAAGCCGAGACGAAAGGATTGCCTGAGCTCAGGGTTCGAGACCAGTCTGGGCAACTTGGCGAGACTTCGTCTAGACCTACACGAATTAAAAAAATTAGCATGGTGGCGCACACCTGTAGCCCCAGCTACTTGGAAGGCTGAGACAGAAGGATTGCCTGAGCCTAGCAGGTTGAGGCTGTGGTGACTGTAAGCATGCCACATCACTCCAGTCTGGGCGACAGAGTGAGACTCCGACTCAAAAAAAAAAAAAAAATTGGAGGGAACTATCAAGACATACATGGAACAACATGACTAGAGTTTAGAAAATCTGTTGCATGAAACAAATTTGAGATAATGAGATTTATAGTTACATCTTAATTAAGCACTTAAACATACAGATAAAATATGCTAAAATGGGAAACTGCATTAGGAATCAAAGAGGAAGAAAAATATAAAGAAAATTTAATTTTTTTTTGTTTGGCAGTTGGTTTTATGAAAGGCAGTTAGCAACATGACCCTCATAAGACTATAAGCATCCCAAGGTCAGGGGCTATTTTTGCTTGGTTTATCATTGTATCTCTAGTGTCAAATGCAGCATTGGTTTAATAAAATATGTTCTAAAATAGTTGTTGAATTGATTACTTTATTGATTAAAAAAAAACAGAAAGAAAAGAAAAGGGGGTTGTTGAATTGAACTGCTGAAAGTCCCAAACATACTGGCTGTATTCCTTTATAATCTGGGAGCATACAGATTATATTGTTTTAATGAGAACTATTCCCTCCACATCTGAGTGCGTGTATGTGTATGTTCACAAGGCCTGGATGTTTGAGTGGCAGGAACTATGTACCATCCACTAAATGTGATAGCAATGGTTTCAAATAGAAGCAGCATGATGAAAAGTGGAAGAGACTCAGACAAGGAGCTAGTCTCAGCCTTTTCTCTCTGAGATTTGAGTTCTTCATCTATAAAGTGAAGATGCTGGCACTGCTTCATGGGCTTATTGGAGGTTTAAAATAAACTGTTGAATATGGGCATATTTAGAAAATTTGAATGGTTTGCCATACCTATATAAGCCATCAAGATTCTTGATAAAATAGTACAGTCTTCTGTCAATATCAACCTCTACACTGTTCAGATCTCAATCATTACCTTTCCCTTCCAAGCCCCTCATTTAGCTAGAGGGAACTTCATAGCAAAGTCAGGGAATGCTGGTTTAGTAGCTATCTATGAAGAGCACACTATATCCATAAGAGCTCCGAACTTTCTATTCTGAACACTTTCCAGGAAAGGTCCCTTTTTAGATGAGTCTTCTTCCATTGGAGATCTCTAGAAGCTCAGCAAATAAGGTCCCAGGACAGCTATTGGTTTTTGATGGTTTCTGTTACAGATGGTTCTTGCCTCATGTAAAGCCAGATAGATAATAGCTCAACCACAGTCTCCTCATCCCTGGTAGGGTCCTAAGGGGTCATTCACTAGGGGAAGGAAAGTCTCTTTTGCCTGTGGAGACATAGCAAATGCAGCCAGACACAAAATGGGAAAAAGGAAAAGGGAAGTGAACCTTCAAAAGCCCTTAACCTACTATTGTTCCAAAGCATCAGGTAACCAATGAAACATTTTAATGCTATTTAGAAAGATATAAGATGACACCAGTTATATTATTTCTCACTGCAACAAATTCATCTTTGCCTAAGAGAGTGCTGCCACTGTCTCTTGGTGGAACTGGACTATCCTCTTCCCAGTAAGTTAGGAAGTTTGAGAGCCTTGTTATGCCCAGACAGCATCCTATCCTCTACATTGGTTAGGCAGTGGGAATTTGGAGGACTCCTCCAAGGATAGACAGACAGAGAGGGAGAGAGAGAGAGCAAGAGAAACAGACAGAAAGCAAGAGTGAGCACACTAGTTCTGCTAGGTGCTTCCATTCAAATTTTCAATAAATATTTATGAGTCTTCATCATGTGCCTGGCACTATGGTTGTAGTAAAAAATAAGACAGATATGATCGTTGTTCTCACAGAACTTTTACATTGTAAGATTGCAATTCAAGAAATCTCCATCTTTTGTACCTAATGTCAGAGGCAGTGTAGCATAATGGTTAAGAGGATTGGCTCTTGGACCAGACTGCCTTGAATTAGTCCCAATTGGATCAACTATTGTTTGTGTGATCTTGGATAAGTTATTGTATTTTTAAAAGGAAATTAACTGCAATCCAAGGCCCTTTCACTTTTAGACAATATATTTTACATCTCTTGAACATGAATTGCTAATTCCAGCAATCAGTTCTTTGTACGTATTTCTATTTCTTCTCCATTACTTTGTCTAAAAATTGCTCAAAGAGCTCAAATCTTGAGAAATCTAGGAAGTCTTTCCTGATAACCCCCAGGTCATTGTAATCACTTTTTATTCCTTCTTTCTTTCATTTGGAATTTTGGTTACATTTAGATTGATACAATACCACTCAGTTCTGTGTTGTCACTCTGGGTTCAGAGAAGACAGGTGATTAGCAGAAGATCACACAGATAGTTTTTAATGTTAGAGCTGGGACTCAAATTCTAGTCTATTTAATTTCAAACTTTATGACTTTTACTATGCCATTCTGTCTTCAATTACAACATAGAGTACTCTAACAAAAATACTATTTTAATCACAGTCATTTTACTGAGTGTTCACTAGGATCCATATATATGTATAGTATGTAACTATCATATATACTGATGATCATATATGATAATATTAATTACATATTATATAATTATTAACATATTAAAGACTATTACATATTATATAACAATTATTATACATGGTATACATAATTACTAATAATTTATATACAAATTATACAGTTATTATATTATATATGCAAGTACGTATATAATACATGAGGGGACCTCAAAAAACCAGAATTATGTGTTGGAAGGTGGGCCCCTTGTAGTACAGGGTAGGTAAGTGTTCTAGAAACCCATTGGCATCAGTGTACTAGCTAGCATTGTTGTGAAAGGCTGTGTCCAACTTCAGTGAACTTTTTTTTTTTGAATCTTTCAACACGATTGCCCATTTCATGATGGGTGATTTACAAGCACACCTGCCCACACTGCAATGAGTGTTCAGCGGTTTTTGACCAAAAATGGCATGACTCCTGTGCCCCAAGAGATTTCTTTTTGTTTCCCCAATGAAAAAAGTCCTCAATGGGAAATGTTTTGCCAATGTGGAAGAGGTGAAACACAAACGGCAGAAGCACTAAAAGGCATCAAAATTGACAAATTCAAAAACTGTTTTGAGCCGTGGAAAAAGCATCTCAGTAGGCGTACTACATCAAATGGAGAACACTCTGAAGGTGACTGAAGCTTAAAAAATGTAAGAATAAATACACACTTTTTAATAAACAAATTCTGGGGTTTTTTGAGTCCCTCTTCTTATATATATAATTATATATATAATTATCTCATTTAACCCTCATACAGCTTTAAGAGGCAGGTACTATTATTCCCATTTTATAGATAAGGAAACCAAGGCTTGGAAAAGTTAAGCAGGTTTCCCAAGGTCCCAGAGCAAAAAGATGGGATTTGAAGCTGAATCTGTCAGTTTGTATCCTTTCCATTGTTCGTGTTTCATAGTACTTAGTACACTGGTGGCCCAATAGTTAAACCAAAATAATGCTAACTAGTGGGACTGATACATTATATCTGAGTTTCTACAACTTCTTCTCCTTCATTTTCTGTACCAATTCCCTGGGTGGAAAGATCAATGGGCTTTAGCTTAGTGTGGGTTTTCTGAGCCTGCTAATATCTTCTTTGATGTATGACCTTAAGTCCTCAGATAAGTTTTCATCTCTCCAAACCCCAAGTGGTGCCAAGAGTTGCTGTCCTAGACCCTGAACTCCCCATCCCCCATGGCTTATTGGTGGCTGGGATAGTCTTGAAGGGTTAAGGATTTGGGGGTCTTGCTCAATCAGTGGCCTTAGGTTGATCCTGAGCTTTTATTTACAGTTGATTTTGCAAATAATGGGAAATTTGAAAAACATTGCTGTCCCTTAAATTCAGCCAGTCCTAACACTCACAAAATCCATAGTGGTGTAGATATCCAGATAGACCTTAATTGTGATTTAATAGTGTTCACTGTAATTTAGCTCCAGGGAAACGTACTTTCAATTAACCAATGTAAACACAATGTCTACTTATCCCATAAATGTTCTCCTAAATGTGCTAATTAAGACTTAGATCCAATGTCTCTCATATTACATCCTCTTTTCCCTTCTCCAAAATGCCACTGTACTTCAGGATCACCTTACTCTTGCCTGGACTGTTGGCACAGTGGTCGATTACCTGACTCCAATCTTGCCCTATGCACCTTAATTTGCCCTTCACAGGGCTGAACACTCTTCAAAACCCTTTGGTGATTCACCCTGTTTAACCAACTACATTCTAACTTCTGGCCTCCTCCATAATATGGCCCCCTACCTACCCCTTCTGCCTAATCTTCTATGTTTTACCAACATCATCCAATTTCTTCTACTTCCAAGTCTTTGTACTGGTTCCTCTTTTTGAACTACTCTACCCACCACCTCTTCACAAGAAAATCTGACCTCTTCTCAAGTCTCCACTAAAACCATTTGGAAACCCATCTGCTTGGATGTGACATACTTCCCGCTAAGTTCCATACTGATTTACCTGTTCTTCTCTAATGGAATTTAGCATGTATGTTCTTGGTTTCTTCTGCTAATTGTCTCTAATAAAGAATTTGAAGCAGCAGTCCTGTGTTTATCTGATTATATATTTGTCTTCCTCCTACTAACCAGAGTGGAAACTTCTTCAGGAGGGTGACTTTATCACTGTAATCTCATAGGAATTTTCACTCTGATGCTTAACAAATGATGATGATGATGATGATAATTTTGAGTCAAAGTCTTACTCTTGTCACCCGGGCTGAAGTGCAGTGGCACAGTCTAAGCTACTGCATCTTCTACCTGATGGGCTCAGTAGATCCTTCCACGTCAGCCTTCCAAGTCACTGTCTACATGTGCACACCACCATGCCTAAGTTTTTAATTTTTTTTTGTAGAGACGAAGTCTTGCCATGTTGCCCAGCTGGTCACGAACTCCTGGGCTCAGGCAATCCTCTTGCCTCGTCCTCCCAAAATGCTCCTTACCCAACAAATGATTATAGGATTAAACTGAGTTAAGTTGAAATGACAGCAAATAGAAGGGACTGCCCCAACTGTTGGGTTTTTTTAAGAAGGCAAAGAGATTGGGAAATCACTAAGCACCCTCCAGTGTTCAAGGGTATTGGTGCTGGCTTGAGTGAAAGCCTAGGTTAAATTCTTCATCCAAAGGCCTCACCAAGATTGTGCTATTTACCCATGGGTAATTCTCCTTGCTATTCAGTACAATCCTAAAGTCAGCAAATATCTGATGACACATTCTTTAAGTATCTTTCATAAATAACTAACTGCAAATGCCAATAATGATGAGATGGTAGTTATGTGATAGGACTTAAATCAGAAGTCAGGAGACCTCTGTTGTAGCCTCTGAAATATCATTAAATTGCTATAAAACTGGGATAGGATACTGAGCTGAGTTATTTCATTTGTGTGCCTTAGTACACAGCAATAGTTAGATAGCTGGATAGCTAACAGCATGTTGCTTTATGACCTCATACATGCTCTGGATCAGTGGTCTGCCATTCTGGTTGACCACTAAAATCACCTGGGGAGCTTTAAAAATATCAGTGTCTGCCCTAACCCAACAAAATATTATGGAGTGTTTGAGGTCTACCAAGCATCAGAATATCTTTAAAGCTCTCAAGTCATTTCAAAGAGTATCTAGAGTTGAAAACTTCTACTGTAGACCAAGACTTCTCAGATTTTATTGTGCATATAAACCATCTGGGGTTCTTTACAGTCTAATTCTGTAGGTAAGAGGGGCCCAATAATCTGCATCTCTAACAAGTTCCCAGGTGATGCCAATGCCGCTGGTTCATGAGCCACACTTTAAAGAGCAAGATGCAGTTGTTTCTGTATAAGTTCCTTGAAAGGGCTGTTCTTGGAAAGAATACCTAACTAACTACATTCCCTAACAGATGCCTGCAGGATTCAGGTGCTTGTCTTTCTTCAGTTTATGAAGAGCAAAAAAGAGTGTGTAACTTCAGAAAAATCTATGACTTGCCCAAGGCAATCAAGCCAATAGGTCTAAACAGAGATACCAACCAAAACCAATGCTTAGGAGATGTTTGTGCAATTGCTGGGTACCTGGAAACATTAGGTGAAGGCTAGCTCAGGAGGGAGGAGAGGTTTTCTTATTTCTGCTTTGCTTGTCATTTCTGTAATAGCTACCCTAGTTGATGACAAGTTCCATGCAGCAGCAGCAGCAGCAGTTGGTTCCAGCCTCCAGCTCCTTTCTGTCCTCCAGAATCAGCCTTGTTGCCCTATATCAAAGATACCACAGCAACTGGGCAGCTCCATGGGTCTTCTCTTCTAGGCTTCTAGGTTCTGATGATCTACCTCTTCCCCCCTTGCTCCCCAGTCCTAGGGGTAGGTTTCTGTTTTCTGCATGCATCATACCTGGGTTACATCAGTGTGCTTTATTTTGTACCTTCAGCCCTTCAACCTTGGTATAAACAGTATCCTATCTTAAATTCCTTCTGATGATATACCTAGTGTGGTTTTCCTGACCTAATTTCTGGCTGGTATACTTGCTCTGTATCGGCTACTCTGTTGGGTGCTAGAAATATAAAAGTAAATATGACACAGCTGCTGCCCTCTAGTTAGAGGAGAGATACGTGGCTTTATCACAGTATGGTATGCGCTGGGCAGACTACACATAAGGTGTCAGGGCAGCCCAGTATAAGGGGGTCTCTAGAATAGGGACTCAGTGGGGAGATTTCTGGTGAGATGCAATTTGAAAGGAATAAATAGAGGCTTTAACAAAATGAGGAAAGCAGCAAAGATATTTCAGACACAAGGATTACCTTATGCCCATGTATGAAGTAGTGTATAACACAGCATGTTCTACAAATAATGCTGTGGGACGAAAATAAGGATTGTGGGTAGAGAAGTAGTAGACAGTTCGGCTCTCAATGGGCCTTTAGTGCTAAGTTACAATGTTTGGAGTTTATCCCGAAACCTTTAAACTGTTAATAAAATGTATTAGAAGGGACCATGCCATGGTCATGTTATCATGTCCAGGGATGGCTCACAAGGTGGCCAAGTGGGAAATTGAGAAGGGGAGTTGAAACATATTAGTTGGTCTTTAAGTAAACTTTTGTTTAAGCCCCTACAAGCCAGAAATCCATGATCTTATGTTGTAAGAAATGGGTGGTAGATGCTTTAAATAAAGACTCAAAATGTGAATTTAAATCCAGGTAGGTTATTGTTTCAAGTACCTGGGCACATACATATTTATACACAATTACAGAACCCAGGTTATCAGTTTGAAAAAATAGAATGGTTTTTTTTGAGAGCACATTAAAAAAACTGGAGCATCTTAATCTGTCATGAAAAAGGGGGTGGCTATTCTAACAGACAGGTATACGATTTCGAAGGCTTCAGAGAGCATGAGCCAGATATTATAGCAAGTGGAGGATCACTTATTTTTCAGGGAACCTGAAGTCCCTTGGAGAGGAAAGATACCTACAAAGGAAGAGTTAACTAGTGAGACAGTTTTTTTTTCATGGGCAAGGCATTCCAAACAACTAGTGATACAGAGACAAATGTGATGGGAAATTCTCTGACAAGTAGGGGAAGGTGTAGACAGGTCTCCAGGGGTTCTTGCCATCAGAATTGCTGGTTGTTTTGGGGAAATAATGTGAGAGAGTGAAAAGGCAAGTGGGACGCTGGGACCACTTAAATGTACCTTTTAATTTTTTTTTCAATTAAAGTCTGAAAGCCAGGCTTTAAGCCTACAGTGCTGGAGGCTGTTAGCCATCTGAGGCAAGGCAGTTAGGCACAGGTGTGCCAGGCTGCCGAATTACAACGAGTCCAGAATATCTGAAGCCCTGGGCTCTATTTGATGCTAAAAAGGTCCATTTTTCAACTAATCAAAGAAAACACTCTCCCCAAGGGAAGGTCCAGGCAATATGAGGAACAATGAACATGCTCCAGGGGTTACCATTAGGGGCAGAAGCCCCTGAAAGAGGAAGCCATCAGTTTAGTCATCATCACAATAAATAAGTGAGAAGCTCTATCCTGTACTCAGGTTTAAACACACAACTGCAAATGTCCAAGAGATGGGGTGCTATGTCTGCATTGCACCTGAGACAATCCTGGGACAATTCATTGCACCTGAGAAAATTCTGAGACAATTCAGTGGACTGTAAGTCATAAAGGAGGTCATGGCATTTTGAAACCCAAAAACAAAAGCTTAAACACACTTAAGAATGGAGAAACAGAATTAAGAAGCGGGTGATTGTCTTGTTCTGCCCCTAACATACACAGAGTAACTTCAGGCCTGGGCATTACATATTTAGAGCATGTTGACAAACTGGAACATGAACTGGGATGCAGACTGGACAGTGACAGAGGGAAGCATTGGGGATGTTCAGACTAGAGAGATGGACCATTCACGTGTACTGACACGTGATGGGCTGTCATGTGAAAGATGAATTAGACCTGTTTGGAGAAGCCTCAGAGGGGAGAACAAGAAAGGATGAGCAGAATTCCAGGGGGACAGATTTTGATTTTATAAAAGGAAGATGTTTGTGGCAGTTAGAGCTGAGCTCTGCAACTACGGATTGGCTGCCTTGAAGGCAACGCATCCAAAAAGATGTCCAGCGGAGAAATACAAAGAGGCCCTCACTCTTCTGCTCACATACATACAAATATGAGGACTCTCACCCTGCCCTATTTCTTCATTGCACTTGTCATCTGCAATTGTCTTGTTAGTTTAACTGTTTCCTTACTGATTGTCTCACGTCCATTAGAATCCTACAAAACGAGCATCTTGTCTGGCTTATTTGATGTTCCAAGAACCTAGTATAGGGCCTGGCATATAGTAGGTATTCAATGAATACTGGATGAGAAAGGGAAGCTAAGAAAGAGACTCAAGTACTGTTTGAAAGAAAGGTCTTAGAAATGGCAGTTAAAGCTTTAAAAAATTCCCTTTCTTGAATAAAAGTTCACATGGGACCCCAATGTACAAAACAGATTAATGTGGCATTTTAATAGTGTACATTTATAAGTCCCAATGTCAAACATTTATTTTTATATATAATAAGAAGAATCACTGAGAACAATGAGATTGTTTTGATAAACATGATAAAACTTTTGAAATCAAGGCTACTAGAGGACTTGGAATGTAATTTATTCCTCTATTTTATTTCGCTTGCAGAGCACTGGGAAAACTCTGATTCATGCAGAGAAGTAGTTGCAAATGATATCAGTCTGCAATAGCTCATCTGGCAATCTCAGGATAATTCTTCAATTAAACTGATGCAGGAGCTTGAAAAGGGAGTAGTTGGAAAATTGAGCACGGAAGTCGAATCTCTTACAGTTTGTAACAGCAGGTTGTGCCTCTTATCATGCATTCAAAAGTCAGGCAAGAAGAAGCAAAGCTTACAATAAGTGCCAAAGCTACTTCAATGTGTGACATGATCATAACTCTGATGAATTATACATTCAGTTATAATTGTACAACCAACCATTAAGCCATGGGAGTCAAGCACCTTCTCCTTGCCTAACTCTTAATTGAACATGTGGCTATATCTCTGTGCCATGGAACTGTATAATTCTCCAGGTACAAAGATGCTCAGGCATGAATTTATTTTTTTTAAAAAATCAGTGCAAAGATGCAACCTTCACAACCAATGACTCATTTCCAATAAATTCTGATATATATATATATAAAACTTAATTGGGAGAAGAGTTCTAACACCTGCACAGATGTGTGCTGGGAATACAAGTTAATGTAATGGTGGCTGAAATTTAATATGTGGGGTACTTAAGTTGCATGTTGTTCTTTTAAATTACTTTTCCTACTTAAATATATAAAATGGAATTTGAATAAAAGTTTTCCACAGGATTCCTGCAGTATTTGGACTTAAATATTACTAGACAAAGCCAAATTGAAGGTTTCCTTGTAAACCTGAAATTCTCTAAGACTGGATGGAATGTAGTTATAACCTTCAAGACACGTGGACAGGATCATGCAGACTGCAGCAAGGAGGGAAGAGTAAGATTGGCTGATTTATGGGCTTTAACATGAGATTGGCTCTTATAGGCATCCAAGTAAACAAGGACTATGACCCCTAGACCTTCTGCCCCAGCACTCTGTGGCAAAGTGCTTCTGCCATAGTAGAGAAGGCAGATGGGTGTTCAGATACAGAGAAGATGGCCATCTGGGGATGGAGAGTAACCAATCTCCAAACCTTCATTTTACAGAGATGGCGGTAACCCTTATTTCTGTAAGCTTGCAAAAGGAAGAAATAAATTCCCTTACCCAATTTCAGGAGCTATCCAGCTGCCAAATATAAAGTATCATCCTGTTAATTAATTTTGCTAGTGATTATAAATATCAGATTGTAATAACTACCAACATTTATTGAATATTTGCTATATGGTAGGTATTTTCAAAATAGGTTTATAGAAATTATTTTATTCTTTCTAGCAATCCTAGCACTCCCATTTTTGAGTATCACCATTTTAAAAAGGGAAAATGGAGGTACACAGATGTTAAGTAATTTGGTTAAAGGTTTCAGCTAGCTTTCTTTTTTTAAACATATTTTTTATTTTAAAATTGTAGGGTAAAGTTAAGGGTTAGATATACTAATATGCATCATTCAGGCACCCTTGTTGATAAGGGGTGTCCCCCCATCCCCAGACAGATATTGACTACTGTTAATCTCACCTCCCTTCCACTCCCTGGGCCCCCCCATAGTTTCCTACCACAGTCAATCCTTTTCTTATAGTATTACAATAGATGTTCAAGGTCCACTTATGAGTGAGAACATGTGATACTCAGATCTTTGTTTCTGTGAGAGATCACTCAGTATTATAAACTCTAGTTCCATCCAGGTTGCTGCGAAGTTCATGATTTTGTTCTTTTTTTATGGCTGCGTAGTATTCCATCGTGCATATGTACCACATTTTAAAAATCCAGTCCTCTTTTGATGGACAGCATGGTTGGTTCCAGGTTCTTGCTCTTGTGAACAATGCTGCAATAAACATACATGTGCAGGTATCTTTTTTAAAGCTAGCATGCCATGAAACCATGATTCAGATCTACACACCTTGACTCCAAAGCTCAAATGTATAACAACTTTGAAAATATGAACAGATCATGGAGGAAGCTAAGTTCAGGAGCTGAAGTATTGTGTCATAGAATACTTGCAGTTTTAGAAAAAAATCGAGTTACAGAAATTCTCTAAAATTCAATAAAGTTCTGCAAAAGTCAAGTAAGTACTATGCCACTGATATGCAATTCTATTATTTGATTGATAGCCAGTTATATTAATTGATGTTCAATTTTCAGCTTAGCCTATGGCAAGATCTTTTCCTCTCTCATGGAAACGTATCTCCAAATGTATTATGAATGTCAAAAAGAAAACAGATGAACTTCCATCATTTTGCTTTATAATTTTGCAAACTAATATTTTCATTGAGTGAAGGATGCATCTATAAGTGCAGGAATGAATTTTCAGGTATGCAGGTGGTGGGAAAGAGAGGAGCACTGAATAAATAAAGTGATATGGTATAGTGGAAAGAGCATATATTTAGGAAGCAGACAGTGACTGACTCTGCCACTAAATAATTGTGTGATCTTGGACTGTTCATTTAAACTAAGTCTCAGTTTTCCAAGTTGAGAAATGAGGATGATGTAGCCTCATAGGATAATGAAATGGTCATATTTTTAAAACCTGGTACACAGGGACCCTCCTCATGTTAGAACTCCTCCACTCCATCCTCATCTCTCTCATGCAATTTATACATATGATTAAAATGACCTCATATATCCAGTGTATAAAATATAAGAGAATATCTTATCACTACTGTGACAAGCAACTGGAAATTTTAAAGAGGTGTTTCTAAATATCTGAATGAAAGCTCATAAGGATGAGGCCATGTTATTCCAGTGCCCCTGCGGCCTCCAACTTTGTCAAGCCCCTATCAGTATTTAGGATCAGTGTTTAGCTAAGATGGACTTTTAAATTTTCATTGTGGACTTCATTTCATTGCTTTTGAATTGGTGGAACTCTGCAGAATTTATGCCACGAGTTACCACTTTACTGTTTTCTGTTTGACAGAATTTTGTCGAATATTTCAAAAGCCAAAAATGGCCAAAGGAAGGAGACACTGAATATAAACAAAATAATTAAGTGGAAAGTTTAAAGAGAACAAAAGCCTTTCATGTCTGGGCCTGGTGTGCACAGGCTTTTCAGACAAGCTCTGGCTTGGGGACTCTTCTCCCAGACCAGATTGGGAGCAGGTTCTGGGAGCCAGCTCCACCAAGACTGGACCTGTGAGAGGGAGCTCAGCTGATAGCCAAGGGTCCAGTGTTTGAACTTAGAAAAGATCTCACGATAGGATCTACTTGTGGTCAATGACCCATGGCTTCACCTGTCCAGTTCTGTTGAGGTTGGCATGATGAACTATTTGCTCTTTCCAAGGGTGCATCTCTGTTTTGGTGGCCTCATTAATAGCTCTCATTGCCAAGCCCTTAGTGATTGACCCTGCTCTTCTGAATCTCATGTACTGAGTGGGGTGGATTAGGAAGAACTCAGCAGGTAAATTAGAGATGTGTACAATGCCACACTTCCATAATAACTATTTTTCAGTCAGCTGAACTGGTATTTCCAATCTGACTCCTTTCATAGTGGGATGTTTGTTGTTAAACACACATGTGCACCCACCCACACACAACACTATCTACTTCTTTCACAGCCTACACCTGTGAGCAACTACAATTCCTGGTAGTGACTTGTTAGATCCATGGTTTCCTTTCCACGACCTGATCCTCCATGGCAGAACCCAGGGGATCAGGAAAGCATGCTTTTTAAAAACCCACCAGTGTCATCTCCTCCCACTCTGAACAATTTTGTCTCAGCTTCGCAGGCTCTCAGCAAGTTCCTTTTTCCCCCAGGAGAGTCTTCCAAGGGACAGTAGGAGTCCCCAATTCCAGCGAGACATATCTAAATCCTGGTACCTAGAAGAACTGGACATAGCTACCATGATCTCTTTGTATTTTCTCTGGGAAACAGAGACCCTCTGGGAGACATCTTCTGGAGAAGAAAGAGGAGCCTCAAAGGAGAACGTTTCTATTACCTTCAGGCTCTACCACTGCCACGTGTTCTGGGAAAAATCCACCTGCTTTCCCTGAGCCTCAGTTTTCTTTTCTATCAGGTGGTGAGAGTAACCCTTACCTATATGACCTGGCTCAGAATCCAGATCTCTGCCAGAGTCTGTCATCTAGTAAGGGTTAGTGCTGGGGCAGGAGGCCTCGCAGGCAGCCCACATCGTCAACACTTTCCCCTCATCTGCTTGACGCTCTTGACAACAAGACTCTTGTCCTGTTCCTGGAATCTTCAGCTCCTAATCTGCAGCCTCTCTTCCTGCTCATGAAAGGAACACATAAACCTTAGAAATGAGATGACTCTGCTCCCTGGGCACTGCCACTCTTCCCCTTCACTCTCGACAGCATCTAGGATGCTTTACTGTGCCCTCCACTTGCATAGGTATATTGGAACACTCCCCTACTAATCCATCAACCAGCATTCCTCTAGAGTCTCCCGCATGCCAGGAGGCAGAGAGGTGAATGACAGCGTCCCTGTGATAGAGGATAGTCAAGGGGGAGAGACATATGAGCAAAAGACAAGGCTTTGTGATGCACAGTAGCATGGAGGGAAGCACAGGGCAATGGAAGCACAGTGGACAGGAGCCTGGAAAGGCTTTAGGAAGGAAAAAAGAGCAGGCATCAGTCAGGCAAAGGGGAGTGGTTGGGGCAGAAAGTTTGGGGAAGCCTTTTAGGCAGAAGGAGATGCAGATGCAAACATATGGGGACAAACAGGAGACTGGTTCACTCCAGGCACCTCAGGAAATGCAGAAGGGGCATGTAACATCCCTGCTTGACAGAAGAAAGCCATGAGCTGGTAGAGGCAAAGAGGCGTGCCTGGGGCCACAGCCAGTAGACTGTAGAGAGCAGGTTGGAACTGACGTCTCTTGACTGCAGAGACTGAGCTCTTTGCATGACATACTCTGCCTCTCCAAGCACAGGGTGGCCTACACTGCCAGAGAGCAGAGCTAGCATGGAGTGGAAGTCATGGTGGTCTTTGCCAGAAACTCATTCCACTGGAGCTAAGATAAGCCCCAGAAGCTGCCTTTCATAGTCCATCTCACCAATAATGAATATGCCAACAAAGTAGCAAGAATCTAGGGTGCCCAGCTGAGGGTGAGGGGTTCTGCCTTTCTCTTCCTACATGCTCAACCTCTTAGGTCCTATACCTCCTCCTCCTCCCAAGTGAATGACTGTTTGGGAAGGGTAATGGCGTCACTCCTGCTCCTAGGTGAATGATGAGTGTTATAACCTACAAGCAACAGAGGACCGGCACTGAGGTGCACATCCCCTCCCTGCTTCAAATGGGCCCAGCTTCAGAGACTCTAATGCTCTTAGGGACTTTCACTAATCTTTTTATCTAGATATTTATACGACATTCTGCAGAGACGACTTCCCTCATGATTTTACAAAAGAGCAGAAATAACAACGTCAGCACTTCAGGTACACAGTAATTCCTAATTCCCTGCTCCCCGAGGCATTCCAGGTAGCAGGTGGGCGGTTTGAGTGAAGGAGTGAAGATGTCCCTGAAAGACAGAGACAGGCTGTTTCAGAAGCCGGCAGCATTACTGGTTCAGGCACTCAACTCTCTTTCCTCCTCCAGGCAGGATAGGAAAACATGGGAAGAGGAAGTAGGGAGAGAAGCGATATTTGTTGTACACATTATATGCACATTACCTGTTGTATTCTCGTGACATCCTGTAACTAAGGAAACTGAGACTCCAAGACATGCTAATTTCTTTGCCAAAGTAACACATATAGGAAGAAGCAGATCCTGCCTCTTGGTTGATTTCTGTACCATTTCTGCATTTGCGTTTTAGAATGTTGGCCTAATTTTCACAAATAATTTGTGTTGAAGTCCAAAGCAGAACCTAGATTCTTCATCCTTCTACACCAGTGAATAAATGCACTCATTAATTAGTACATTCATTTACAAACATATTCAGTGCTGACTCTGGGCCAAATCCTATGCTGAGTCTCTGCCCATTGGGAGCTCCATGGGAAGAACTGGGATCTGGGAAACAGAGGAGGCTGTGGTGACCCAGAGGAGAAGTGTGTGAAGGACTCGTTATCCACCACCAGCAGACACTGCCTGGGGACTAGGGCTCTACTGTACAGTCTTAACTGATCCTCCCTGGGGCCCTAGAAAGTATAAATCATTGTCATTCCCATATTGCAGTTGAGGAGACCAAGGAATCAGAGATGTCATGTAACTTGCTCAAGATCCCATGGTTTGTAAGTGACCAAATCAGGATCAAGCCCAGGTCTGTCTGACACCAAAATCTGTTCTCTTAAAAACCATGCTACTTGCCTCCCAGAATCAGTGAGAGGTGGGAATGATAGAAGCTTTCCCTAAGAAGGTGATCTTGGCTGTGCAGAGAAGGTTGATTAGGTGTAAACCAAGTAAGCTGGGTGCAGTGGCTCATATCTGTAATCCCAGCACTTTGGGAGACTGAGAGGGGAGGATAGCTTAAGGCCAGGAGTTTGATACCGGCCTGGGCATCATAGCAAGGTCCCCAAAGTCTCCACGAAAAATAAATTTTAAAAAGAGATAACCGAGCCGGGCTCGGTGGCTCAGCCTGTAATCCCGCGCCTTTGGGAAGCTGAGGTGAGTGGATTGCCTGAGCCCGCGGGTTTGAGGCCCACCTGGGCAGCGAGACCTCATCTCTACAATAAATCAAAATATCAGCCGGGCGTGGTAGCGCATGCCTGTAATTCCGGCTACTCGGAATGCTGAGGCGGAAGGATCGCCGGAGCCCAGTAGGTCGAGGCTGCGGTGGCCGGGAGCAGCCACTTCATTCCAGTCTGGGCGACAGAGTGAGACTCCAAAAAGAGATAACCAAGTGATTAAAGAGGAACTGCAAATATTCTGCAAGACTGCATCAGAGACTGGGCAAGGGAGAATAGTAATGTCTAAGTCTGGAGAAGCAAGCAGAACTCAGGCATGGAAAAAGTTCATGCCATGAAAAAAGAGCTTGGATTCTGTCTTGAAAGCGATAGGAAGCCAAGAACGACTTTATTCAAAGGAGGGTGCTGATCTGGCTTGCATTTTAGGAAGCTTACTTTTACTGTGGTGTGGATTAGATGGAGGCAAAGTTGGAGGCAGGGAATTAGATGCTGTAATAGTCCTGGGCAATTAATTACAAAGAATGGCAGTGGGTATACAAAGCATTTTTTTTAAAAGTTCTGGCATGTTAAAGGTATGTTGTTTCTTGGGACAAACACACCCAGAAAGCCATGTTTCTTGCCTTATTGAAGCTTAGTCTAACTGAGCCTATCATTCCTCCATTATTGTTCTCTTGCATGGTGCTCCACGCAATCATGGATTGTGGCACACTGGCGTTTTGGTATCAGTGCTGAGGTCAGGGAGGACTGGCAGGGAGCATGGAGTCATGCATTCAGGCAAACATACCTGTGTGGTAGCCATTCTTCCCATTAAACTGCATGTTTACAAAAACTTCTGTGCATCAGTGACAAAATAAAGATTGAAATGATATGGCCTGAACCAAAGTATCTCATCGCCATATCCCCTATCTGCTATGGTTTCCCCATAGACAGTTAATGGGTACCTTTTTTCTCCATGTTTAGTTCTTCTCACATAAATTTCCTTAAGCCTCTGGCAGCAATTACCACTTGTCTGCTAGCAAGTACCAGCCAGATGACAAAGGGAGCGAACAATAGCAAATAGATATTAAGGGGAGAACTTAAAAATGTTGATCTGCTTGGTTTGACAGCCTGTTGTTGGGTTTTATTGGGGGGGGTAGCTGTTCATGGTATGTTTCCTCTGGGCTGTGATCAGAAAGCACACATCTAATAGAGTCATATTTTCTGCAGGTAAAACCATTGTTACTTCTGATGACAGAATGGAATCTATCAACTGTTGCAGGCACTCTGCGTGGAGCCCCAGGCATCCAGAGCTGCCCTTGGCCAACAAGGCTGAATTCCCTGCTCTGGTCTTTCTGTCACATTATTTCCTGGCACTCAGGGCTTGCAGCATCTCATTGCCATTACCTGAGACCAGAAATGTAAAACAACGCTGCCATTCCAGCCTGTTAACCTGGGGGAAGGTTGGGAAACTACAACCAGCATTCATCAGTGCCAGGGGCTTGGAGACCCATGGATGGGAGACTTTAGAAAGATCTCTGATGGGGGTGTTAAAAGACTTATAGTTTTGTTGCTACCAAGTGACATTGAGACTCATTTTCCTCATCTCTAAAAGGTAAATGATAGGGCACACTTCCAGTGGAGCCCCCAGAATGTTCTGTCCTTGGCTAGTGATTAGAGGGTAAGTTAAGTGAGCCACTAGAAAAAAAATGAGGTTAGGCAACATTAAAATGGTTGCTCATTTGGTATATTAAATCCATGTTATGTCCTCTCAGTAGATATCTCAAAAGGAGTTGGGGGGTGGGGAATGATTTCAAAGTTCTCTTCCAGTTTGAAAAATGGTGGGTTTTGAGAGGAACTATCTCCCATGGAAAGTGACCAACAACTACTGTAGTTCTCAATTCCTAAGGAGAAGCTTTTCTTAAGAGCAGTCACTCCAGAATGCAAAAGAGGACAACTTCCTCCTGCACCCTCCTGTCACCATCCAAGAGGATGGGCTGATATGTCAGAGACCACAGTGTTGGGGCAATACTAGGGAGAGAAGCTGATGGGGAGTTGGCTTTACTGACTAGGGGGCCCATCAGTGAAATAAGCTAATCATTGGGCCATCACCTACCTGATGCCATTCAATGGGGCAATTTTTTACTCCAGAAAGTGAGACCAACACGAACGCTGCTCAATAGCTTCCCATTCTTTTGCCATCCCTGATGGACATCAGGCCTTAAGCCCTTTCTCCTCCATCATAGAGACTTTCCGTACAGAAATGCACACTCTCATCTACACAAGTGACTTGTGTGCAATTTTAGGGAGGTTCTGTGACCCCACTTTTGATACTTACACAGCAGTAATACCTCAGTTACTAGGTGACAGTTGAGTGGGATTTGATTGCATCCCAAAGCAGGACTGGGACTTTGTTAGATATCTTGAAAGGAGGTTATATCCTGAGACAGCAAGGAGGAGGTTGAGATGATGACAGAGGACTTCTGTGTAGAGATTCCTTCCAAGGAAAGCATTGCAGCCATGGATCAGGAACCCCTGGGAGAAAGGGCTAGCCTGGTCTGGGGCAGGGGACTGACCTGGAGTGAATACCACTTATTTGCCAGGCACAGTGCTGGGCACACATGTATGGATTAATTTTTGCTTGGTTAGGAGACAAAGGATCAATGGAGATAACAAAGAAATAGTGTTTAAGAAATCTCTATCCTCATCTGTGAAGCATGAGTGTGGCCTCGACCATGTTTAAGGGGCAATCCTAATCCCTAAGGATGATTTCTAATGGCCACCAGGAGCCTGCGAGAGCCAGTGGGGCCCATTCATGACAGTAGTGACTTTCTGGAGCTCCTTCTTCTTCCTTTTCTCTTCCTCCTCCTCCTCCTCCACCTTCTTCTTCTTTGTCATCATCTTCGTCTTCATCTTCTTCTTTGTCTCCTCTTCCTCCTCCTTTTTTGAGTCAGGGTCTCACTCTGTTGCCCAGGCTGGAGTGCAGTGGCATGATCATGGCTCACTGCACTCTCGATCTCCTGGGCTCAGGTGATCTTTCTGTCTCAGCCTCCCAAGTAGATTAGACTACAGGTGCATGTCACCATGACAAGCTAATTTTTATGGGTTTTTTTTGTAGAGACAGGGTCTCAGTATGTTGCCCAAGCTGATCTTGAACTCTTGGGCTCACGCAATCTTCCCACTTCAGCCTCTCTGGAGTTTCTTCTGAGGCAAGTTGAAGGTCCAGATGGATTTAATAGCAACAGGAAGGATCAAAGTGAAAGGACAGGAAGAAATCCTTGTCTAAACTCTCCAAGGGCAGAACGCACCCACATTTGTATCCTGAGGATATAGCATCGAGCCTGGTCTAGAGTGAATGTGCATCAAATGCTGAATTTGGTAAGTGAGTGAACACTTGTGGAAATACCAGATTTGGGAGCCAAGAGATCTGAATTCTGATTCCGGCTTTACCATCAGGTAGATGTTTAACATTTATACTTTAAGTTATCTAGACCTCAGCTTCTCCCTCTTTTTTTTTTTTTTGATTTGGAGTCTCACTCTGTTGTCCAGGCTGGAGTGCAGTGGCATGCTCATGGACACCCCAGCATCAACCTGCTGGGCTCTGGTGACCCTACTGCCTCAGCCTTCCAAGTAGCCGGAACTATGGGGGTTGTGCTACTGCACCCAGCTAAATTTTTGATTTATTGTAGAAATGAGGTCTCACCAAGGTGGCTGGGCTGGTCTCGAACCTGCAGGCTCGGGTTCTCACCTCGGTCTCCCAAAGTGCTGGGATTACAGGCTGAGCCGCCGAGTTCAGTCAGCTCCTCATCTTTAAATCATCTTTGCACATCTCTACTTCACGATTCTGTGAACCTACCTCCAAGTAAGTTGACACATTTGCACACCTAAGAGCCTAAGGTCCCTGATTTGACAGTTATTCCAACTAGAAGGGGATGAACTCAAAAGAGTTCTATTCTAGAGCAATACAGCTCCTTATTTGTGGATTGCCTGCCCCAGTAAATGTCTCTTGTTTGGGAAATGGGGTGAGGAGGAGGCACATTTCTTTGCTGGTTAATGGCCTATCCCCAATTCCAGTTCAGTTCTAGAGGTAGAGGAGTGAATCTGTATGCTTCTGTACTGCAGGCACGCTTGTGTGTTCAGTGGATGGCATGTCTACTTATGCAGACATGGTATGCATGTATGTTGGCCATGTGTGCAGACCTTCAAGGGTATACTCATTTGCTGAGTATACATGCATGCTCTTTGTGCATCCATGTAAGTGCATATCCATGTGCATGTGCATGCTTATGATCATAGTGTGGAGTGATTTGCCTGTGCAATGAACATATATATATTTGGTATATGTGGATATACATAATTAACACAGTTGCTTGAGGCATGTGCCTATTTGCATGTCTCTGTTCTGGTGAAGAGTGGGATCTGAGAATCATGCCCCAGGATTTTCTCAAAGAAGGGAACTGTGGGATGGGGGAAGTGGTTTCTTTTCAGGAGCAAAAGCTGCAGAGTGAGCAGAGCTGCCGCACACGCTGTCTAGATGTGTCAACCTGCACACTCGGGTTGTGTCCCCTGTGAACTGCCCTAATGATGTGTATGCATGGCTGAGTCAGGTTGGGCTGAGATCTGGCAACCTCTGTCACATGACTGGCCAGCTCCCATTTGTCATCTGTCCCAGGATGAGCTTTCCTTATAGATTGCCCTTCCCTGTGTGTGGTGTATGTTAGCTTGTGGTTATTAGTGTTCAAACAGACACATGCTGTCTCTGGGGCTGAGTGAGATTGCTGTCTCACCAATTCCCTCTGGCTACTGGGCATGAGTAGAAGCAGGAGGAACTCCTGACCCAGGGTCCTGTTGGGAGAACAGTTGCATTAGGCAACTAGAAAGGCAACCAGTGCTTTTCTTCTGAGATGGGGGAAGGGGATGGAAAGAAATTCAGGAAGCAGAAAGTCTGGCCAAAGGAGATGCCTTTAGAGGTTACCAATTGGGCAGGCTGAGTTGCGGGGAAAAGGTGGATGGGCTGACATGAGGGAGGCGATGGGAGGCTGTGAGTTGCTCCTGCAGAAGTGTGCATAATTGGGTCTGTGCTGTAGCAGGAATGAGCCTGGAGCTCGCCAACCCTAGACTAGAGACCTTGCTCTACCCCCACCTGGCTGAGTGACTTTTCTCTCATTTTCTCGGTCATTTTCTCTCTCTGAGCTTTAGTGTTCCTCTCAGGAAAATTCCACTTGTGGAGACAGTGTCTTACAGTCTGTGATTTGAGGCAGTGCTTCACAGTGGGAAAGCATGGGCTTTGGGTTCCACGGGTTTGGGTGTGATTCTTGGCTTTGTCACTGAATAGCTGTGTGATCCCAGAGGAGTGAATTTGCTTTCCTCAAGCCACATGTAAATTGAAGGTCAATAATATTATGAACTCTATATGGTTGTTTTGAGGATTAAATAAATTCATTCTGCAAAATGGCTAAAATTTTGCAGGAAGATGATGATGCTTTGGTGGAGAAGTCCCTGGATGCATTATTCACGGGTAAACTGCAGATAGGTGGAGTAAAATCTCATGTGCATCCACTCAAGAGCTTGACTGGACTGAGATGATGATGATGGTGATGACGATGGGGACAAGGAAAGGGGCAGGTTGGGGGTGGTGTTACATGGTTCCTGACGCAGTCTCAGGATTGTGCCTCTTTTTCTGTTGCCTCACAAAACGGGGGAGATAACAAAAATCAGGATGAAGTCTAAGTCCCCAAATCTCCTAGACATGGCCCAGAATGGCCAACTCCATCAATTCCTCATGAGACAGTGGAGCACAAAAATGACTCAGATAATAGTTGATTCATTCCATACAATTCAGCTCAATATTTGCTGATGCTAGTGACGTGTCAGAATTGTGCTAGGCTCTGGATTTTCAGAGATGTAAAAATGATAAGCTCACAATCTAAAAGGGGAAAGGAATGGGAGCAGGAGGAAGGGGGTGAGAAGGAGAGATGGCAGGGCAGAAAGAGAGAGACAGAGAGAAGTAAACAAACTGCATGCATTGACTCTGTGACAGTACAATAGAAGTGTATGACCAAGACACAGTTCATGCACAGGCTAAGGATGACGACTCTGAAATCAGACACATCAGCGTGGCTTTGGGTAAGCTAATCAACCTCTCTGTGTCTTGGTTTTGGTGACTGCAAAACAAGAAAAAGTTTCAGACCCAATTTCATCAGATCATTGTGAGAATTTAATTTAAAAATGCTTAAAGTATTTAGAAAAATGCCTGGCACAAAAAGAGAACTTGCAGTGAGTTGTCACAGTAAAAGTTGGTTGGTAGTCGTAATAGCGCTAGTAGCAGTGGTGGTATTAGAAGTAGTGGCATTGCTAGTGGTGGGAGAGTGGCAATAATAATAATAGCAGTATCAATGGTAGTGCTGCTGGTGGTGGTGGTAATAGCAGCAGCAGCAGAAGAGGTGGCAGTGGTGGGAGCAGTAGCAGTAACAGTAGCGGCGGTGTTAGTGGTAGTAGTCATCGCAGAAGCATCAGTAGCAATCATAATGGTGGCTAGTAGTGATAATAGTAGTAGTGGTAGTGGTGGTACTGGTGGTAGTAGTAACAGCAGTGGCATTTGTGGCAGTCAGCATTTGTGGTGGTTAGCAGTAGTAAGAGTGGTAGTTGTGGTCATGTTGGTGGTAGTAAAAGCAGCAGCAGAAGAGGTGTTAGTGGTGTTGGTGGTACTAGTGATAGCAGCATCAGTAGTGGTCATGGTAGTGATCAGTAAGAGTAACAGTAGTGGTGGTGGTGTTGGTGGTAGTAGGAGCAGCAGCTATAGTGGTGGTGGTAGTAGTATCTTTACAAAAGGCCGTGGGAAGCCAGGGTCCTTTCTCCATGGAGGGCTAGAAAGGGAGGAGGTGCTCTCTGAGTGGTGCCCAAGATAAGAGAGTGAGTTGGGGTGTTGGACAAAGAGGCTGGAGTTTTCCAGGCAGAGGTCACAGTACTAGCCAAGTCCCAGAGGCCTGAGAGAGCACAGGAGGGGCTTCTGGGACCCACGAGCAGTCATGCTGCTTTTTGGGGTTTTTCTTTTAGTTCAAGTCTCACTCCATCACCCAGACTGGAGTGCAGTGGCCACCCCAGCATTGACCTGCTGGGCTCTGGCGATCCTTCTGCCTCAGCCTTCCAAGTAGTTGGAACTATAGGCACATGCTACCATGCCCGGTTAATTTTTGATTTATTGTAAAGACGAAGTCTCGCCAAGTTGTTTGGGAGGGTCTCAAACCCACAGGCTCAGGCAATCTACTCACCTCAGCCTCCTAAAGAGCTGGGATTTCAGGCTGAGCCCACCGAGCCTGGCCAGTCATGCTGTTTAAAGACAGAGGAAGTCAATGAAGCTAGAAGATGAGACTGAAAGGTGGGCAGGGATCAAGCCTGAAGGGCTGCAGGTGACCTGCTGAGGAGTGTGGGTCTGTCCTGTAGCCATGGAGGAGTCATCTTGGGCTTAACTTGGGGTGTGGTTCCCCAGTGGACCCTCACCCTAAGGAGGACCAGGCCAAGCTGCCTTCTGGCACTGGGTACTTGGGCATGTTGGGGAATTGAGGAGTATGTGTGCTGTTCTCTGTTGTCCCTCTCAGTTGCTCCTTGGCAGCCCTAAACGTTGAGGGCCTTACCCCAACCCTACTCCTGTTCCCACCCACTCCAACCACACCAACTCTAGTTCCCAGTGCCCTCGGCCCCTTTCTGCTGTCCCAGACACACCAGACACCCAGTGCTATCCTGGACATGATATATCTCTCACTAGAGTTCTCAATCCCCAGATGTCTAAGAGCAGAATTAAAGTCTCCGTGTTTGTTGCAATTGCTCTCGGTGTCACCAAAGAGAATTAAGAGGGGAAACTGAGATGAAGAACAGGAAAGGGGCAAGGCGAGAGTTGATGGGGGTCCAGGAACAGAAAGGAGAGCCTCCTGTCTTGCATTTTGCTTTTCCATTTGCCTTACCCCCAATTCAGCCAGTCTGCTTCAACAGAACCCCTTTCTGTTAAGGATAAAGGAGGAGGGGCAAAAAGGAGCAAGTGAGAAGCACTGACACAGGCCTCTGGGGACACTTGTAAGACTCTGCTGGACCTTTAATGCCATGGAGTACAGACTCTTTTTTTATAGGTGCAAATAATGAAGCTCAGAGAAGGACATGAACTATCCAAAACACTGAGCTAATATTTTAGAGGGGCATAAACAGGCTCAGAGACCTGCCTTACATCAGATGGCTGTTCCTGGGAGGAGCTGGGATTCAAGCAGGTAACAACTTATCCTCTGTGATATCCAACGTATCTCCTTCGAACCTTAGATTTGAAAACTACCCTTCATGGAAAGAAAGTGACGAGTTTAAAAATCTACAGCAAATCAGGGGAAGATCTACACAGATCTGGGATTCTGACTCCCCTCGGATACGATAGAAGACAGACCTACACTTAGCACTGCTTGTTCATGGTCGACATCCTCAACAGCAAAACTCTGCCCAGCTCCTCAGGCTGCCTGCCTGGGTTCTAATAAGTGAGAGGCCAAGGGGAGCTCAGGGAATACCCTGCAGGGAGTTTTCCTTGGACTCAAGTCCTCCACAGATTCCCACAGGCAGGTGGAATAGACCCTCCCTTGCTCCCCTTAGGATCATCCTCTACATGGTTCATTCCCCTTCCCCATTCTGTCCCCTGTTTCTGCCTCATCCGCAGATCACCTACTCAGAGGTAGGCACTAAGCCACAGGCTTTGCATATGTGAATTATGCAACCAACTCCTGAGGGAGGTAGAATAAACCTCATTCTACAGTCAGGGAACTACAGCTGGGAAGCAGCAAGTAACGCCTGCATCACCAACTCCCTTGATACCCAAGCCCTCTCCATGCCCCTCTGCATGGCTACCCTGCAGGGTTCAGTCTGTTGGTTGCAGAAAAATGGCTAATGAGGGGCTCTGCACTGTCAGCCCAGGAGCAATTCCCTTTCTGCTCTTGACTACAGCTATGAATTTTGTTTAGTTCAAAGGCCTCATTAACGCTGGGGTTAGTGGGAGCAGCTTCACAGCTGATTCATCTTCAGGAATCAAAGACAGCCTGAGCCCCCCTGAGCAGCCAGGAACCAAGTTGCTCAGTGGGATATCTCTGCTCGTCTCTTTTACCTCCCAGGTACTCCTGATGGCCTGCAGCAAGGGACCTCAGGTGCCTTTCCCAGGGGGCTAGATCATGGAGTCAAGCTCTGCACCTGAGACCTTTGGGCACCCTCTGGGAATCTCCAGGGACGATACACATGTGTTGGGCTCACCTGGATCCTATCTTCTAGACCAGTATAGATAGGTTGTTGAAGGTAGTAGTGACCATTGAACCATGCTAGTCACAAGGAAGCAGGTACACGCTTCAATTGTAAGGAGACTAGTTCTGTCACTAAATCACTGTGTGTGACCTTTGAGCCCCTACTCAGCCACATGAGTGAATTGACTCAAATTCCTCAAGATCCCTTCCAGCTTTAATATTGACATGGCTCAGGATATCCAGGAAATGAAACGGTCATTGGATAAACCCTATTCATTCATGTAATTAGTATCCACTGAGTACTATGTGTCATTCATTGTGCCAAGTGCAAGGCTAACTACATCTAAGTACATAAATACCCCCAATAATTTTAAGCAGCATGAGTTAAGGAGCAAAGTAGTGAGCGCCTGTAGTTCCGGCTACTTGGAAGGCTGAGGCAGAAGGATCGCCGGAGACCAGCAGGTCGAGGCTGCAGTGGCCGGGTGCGGCCACTGCACTCCAGTCTGGGCGACGGAGTAAGACTCCAACGCAAAAAAAAAAAAAAAAAAAAAAATACTAGCGTTGTGTCATGTGAATTTTGTCTCAATACAAGAAATAGTAATAGTGAATAATATATCCAAGGTCAAAAAGATTTGAAGAGGTTCTCCAGGTCTTGAAGCTATAGTCTCAATGTTCAGTTCTGTCTATGGTAAATAAAATTTACCCGATTGTCATGCTAAGTAGGCATTTAACAAATATTTGTTGAAAGAAAAAAAATAAAAGAAAAGAGTAAATGAGGGAGAGTGGGGAGGGGAGAAGGAAGAAAGCCCAGAAAAGAGAGATGGGTGCTATGACTGTTCACCTGTTACAATAGAAACTCGAGCTCAGTCCAAGGTTAAGCGGCTTGCCCAGAATCACACTGGGAGGAACTGACAGATCTTAAGTATGGAATGAGATCCTTGTCAGCTGGGGCTACAGGAAAGGCTTTATGAAGGCAGAGTGAGCAGAGAAGGTATTGACTGGAATTCAACAAATCAGAAAAGCTGCAGCTAATGGTGAAAGAGGCCCTGGTAACCAGAGTGGGGGAAGGGCAGGAGATGCTTCTTCTTAATATGTTATATGTTCTGTACATAGCAGCAGAGGGACTTGGGGACAGCAGTTTGGGGTAGTGGCATTTGAATCCTGGCTCTGCCAACTACCAGCTGGGTAGCTCCGAGGAAGGCTAAAGCCCTGGTTTCCTTATTTTTAATATGGAGTGATGCCTTCATTCTAGATTTTTTTTTTTTCTGATACAAGATTTCACCATGTTGTCCAGGTTAGGGTGCAGTGGCACAATCATGGCTCACTGCAGCCTCGAACTCATGGGTACAAGTAATTCTCCCGCCTCAGTCTCCTGAATAGCTGAGACTACAGACATGCACCACCACATGCAGATAATTTTTCTATTTTTTTTTTTTAATAGAGACGAAGTCTCACTTTGTTTCCCAGGCTGGTCTCAAACTCCTTGACTCAAGCGACCCTTCCTCCTTGGCCTCCCAAGGTGCTGGGATTGCAGGTGTGAGCCACTGAATCCAGCCAACATTCTAGATTTTTCTAAGAATGAAATGAAATAAGACAGTCATGATGCCAGGCATAATCCCTGCTCAATAAATCGAAGCCCTTTACCCTCTTCTCTCCAGATAGACACAAAGGGGAAAAGCAAGGTGGGATGCCCAGAATTTTTGAGCTGGGGGTCTAAAGTCAAACAGCATAAGCATTACTTTCCATATTTGGGGTGATCCCTTTTCTGGGTGTAGAATCAGCAACCATCTATGCAGTCAGATACAAGTGTCTAGTGTCCCTTTCTCCTAGGGGCCATATAGCCTACCCAGAAAGGATAATGAAATACTAGAATTATTTAAAAACCTGAGTAGAACAATCATTCTTCTGGACATTTCTTTCCAATGAACTTTTCTGTGCCTCACAGAACATGGGAGCTGCCAGACCATGGGTTGAGTAATTCTTCAAGTAAGAGACTGGCAGCCAGTACCAGAATCATGTGGCATAGCAGCCGAACCCTCCAGGACTTCTTGCTACACTTGGGTTTTTATTTAGTTTTGTTTCCATAGCATGAGTTCATTCCTTCACAGATATGCTTTTTACTGCCATTATGAAGCTTAAAGTTAAGTGGTTTATCAGTCCTGTATGCAGATCCATACCTGACGAGGTAGACACCAGTTGACCACTCATTCTTTCATCAGAAATAATTGCGTACTGATGACATCCCACACACTGTGTTGGATGCTGGGGGTACGGTGGTGAGCAACTGAGGAACAGTCCCAATTCTCTGTAGCTTGTAGCCTTGGCCATCCAGGATCTAGCACCCACGCTGTGTGCTAACCGTGGGAGTAAAATGTTGCATAGTTCCTTTTGGAAAGAACTCAGTACGTAGCTGTCAATCTGAATCCAGAGTCTAAAAACTATTCGCTTTTTAAAAACCACAATAATTCTTCTATGCCAAGAAAATAATCTAAGATATTAAAAACAAGGAAAACCCCTATGTCTATAAAAGAGGGCATTTTTTACATTAGGTCTTATTAGCAGAAAATTGAAAATAATCTTAGTGTCTAATAATCAAGGTGTATATAAGCAATTTAGGATATTCCCACTGTATGGAATAGAAGGTAGTTGTTAAAAAGCCAGTATAAAGAATTTCTAATACTGTGTAAAATGTTTAGGGTACAATATTAAATGAAAGATGCAGGGTTCAAAATTGTTTACATAGTAATATCACAACTATAGAATAATACTTTTTTCACATTTATATGGCACTTTTCAGCTTTCACAACAGTTTCTCAAGCATCCCTTAATTTTGAAATTCATGGCAACCTTTTACTAGAAGCAGATCAAGGATCACTATTCCCATTCTACATATGAGGAGACTGAGGTTTGCTGAGGTATATGCATCTAATAACTAAGAATTTCACTTGTGTTAGAAGTATAGAGTATAACAGAATCATTACCACAACATTATATAATGCATTAAATTTTCTTTATGTCTGACACTAGGTTAAGAACCGTGAGCAGTCTGCCTCTTTTCTCCTCATTCTTTTTTCCTGCTGAGAGAAGGGTGAAAAGGCTATCATTGATTGAATTAAAGTAATAATTTTCCACAGTGGTGTTGGTTTGCTTTCCACCACTACTTAACTATGTAGCAAAGTTCTCTATGCCTTTATCCCGAGTATTTCTGTGGACAGAAGTGGTTTCTTGCTACAATATATGAAATATCTCTGCACAGGGACCTTCGATGACAATTCCCTCTTACTCAGGTTCAAGCAATGACAAAAGCAACAAGGGGCAGGCGAGAGACATTGGCAAAAGAAAAATGGAATTTAACCCACCCCCACCTCTCTGGTCTATGCTGCATGAGTGAGCCCCTTAAGCTCTGCGTTTGAGTTGTACCATAATGCTGTTGGTTCCCTGAACATATTTGACATCTCCTGCCCTCTGTAACTCAAACTTTCCCCTTATCTGGTATCTTATTCCTATATGCTTTGTAATAGGGCCCACCCTTCAAGGTCCACCTACAATGCAGCCTCCTGAGTGGCAGAGTCAGCCTCTGTATCTTCTGGGCTCTCCAAGCATGTTGTAACACCTTCTCTTAATATTTGCAGCACAGTGTATCAGGTCAGTTTTACATTTGTCTTTCCTATAAGACTGTGACTGCTCAGGACCAGAATCCTCACAAATGCATCTCAGATAGCGGTTGTTTATTTTATATTGGTTTTGAATCTATTTCCTTGGGTTTTTTAAAAATTTTATTTTTAATGGTCACATGATAATTGTATATATTTAAGGTACAGAGTGATATTGGGATATAGGTATATAATGTATAATGATCAAGTCAAGGTAGGCAGCAAGATAAAGGTCCTTTTAAATTGCAATCTTGTACATGAGAGAGTGAGGGCAATTAAGCTTCAGGGTAAAATAGCTATTTGATGACAGTAGCACCCATATCTGAACTCACATCTACTTATGTATCTCCAACTATTTCCATAATACCCAACTAGACCTTCCATAGCTGGACTAATGAATGAATTAGTGAACAAATTAAAGATATTCCTTAAGAGTTTCCCCTTCCCATGCACCCATGCACACCTTCTCTCTGGTGGCAAAGGCTGTCACAACTCAGAGAAGATACCTGTAATGAACAAGTTTGCAGTTCATTGGACAGTTGAGGAATGTGACCCACTAGATGGGGAGGGCAGGTAGTCAGTTTCTTAGGTGAAGACTGGCAGTTCACCAGGCAGCATGAAGACTGACCCCATCTCTGAGAGTAGGGGAGAGAGGGTATCTAAGACAAGTCACACAATGTTGCAGCAGCTCTTTCCCTGCCAGTTTAGACCATCCTTTCTGCATCTTTCTTCCTGAACAAAGGTGCTGGGGTGTTCTTTGTACAGAAGTGGCCCCTGAACAGTCCAGGATTGGTATGTTGACCTCAGGGGAGGCAGTGAATAGCTGAGTTAGCCAGGTGCTCTGTCTTGAATATTTGTGCTTACAAAAGTTGGAAGAAGGAAGGCCACATAGCTTGCAGCAATAGCTTATCTATTCTGGGCCGCGTGGCAAGAAATCCATGACTGAGAGAAGACTAACCAGGTGGCTCCTGAAAGGAATAGAATGAGCAACTCAGCCCTAGTTCACATGAGAACCCCCATATTATTCCTGCCCGTCAATCCATATGATGCTTTTAGCCCTAGAATATATAGCTTGAGGGTATTTTACTAGGTTTGTGTCCCTTGCAATGGAGAGAGTTCTGACTAAAACACTGGGGAGCATTGGACAGAAAAATTAGTGTGGGGAATCACATGGTTCAAGTGACCAGACAACTGTTAGCAGACTCTGAAGGTGTTAAGCAAGATCTGTCTCCCAGATTAGTGAAAATGAACTCAGTGTCAACTCCTGGAGCCTGCAATCGTCCTCTGCTGTGGTCTATTCTTTCATGATTGCTAGGGCTACAAAGGACTTTCCAAGATTATCTAGGTCGCTGTCTTTTAAAATTATCCTATAATCAGGAACTTACTTCTTGCTCAGTTCTCTTTCAGTCCATCTGGCATTGTCTAAGGAGAAAGTCTCAAAGTGGTACTAATATGCCTCTAATGAGTCTCTAAACATTTGCTAATTTTCCTTTTCAACAAAGAGAGAACAAGTCTTGGGCACAGAGCCTTGGCAGACAACAATAACTAACTACAAGTTAATATTTTTTTATTATACTCATTTTTACCCTTACCTTTTCTTATGGTGAATGATAATGTTTTACCATTTATGTAGTGATTTAAAATTCCCATTGTAGATACACATACTTATAGGAAAAATAGCCAATGAGTGGCCAATGACTACTATTTCTTTAAAATAGTCGATTTAAAGAAAAATGTCATGAAAATAATAGTATAGGAGGCATGCAGATATAGAACAAATCATGAAAGTATGAAATAACGTTTGGACAATGCTAGTTAAGTCCAACCACCTATTTGGCAGGTGGAACCGAGGCCCAGAAAGGGCAACTGGTTAGCCAGAGATCACCCAGCTAGCTCCTGGCTCGGTTTTTTCCAGTCTCCTTGTCCACACATGCCTCTTAAGAACTCTTTCTACATTTATTTTGTGACTACAGGTAGTTAAGAAAATGGCCAACCAAAAAGTAATGCTAACGGCAAAAAAACAGGGGTTGAGGATGAAGGTGAAGGAGGTGCTGTGTTCTCGATTTTCTAGTGGTGTGCAGGCACCCTATGCACTGGTTGGGGTCAGCAGGGTAGCAGGTGTCTTGGTGGTGTCACTGGCCACTCCTTGACTAAGCAGAGCTCAGGGAGAAACAGACCATTAGCAGCTTACAATGCAGCAGAATGGCCGTGGCCTGCAAAACAGAGCATTAATAAAGATCACAAAGATATACCTAAGAGAGAAAAATGAGCCTTTCTGTCTCTGTAAATAAGTCCATGGCTTGCAAACAAAAGCACGCCAGAAAAACCAACTGCAAAT
Source organism: Carlito syrichta (assembly GCF_000164805.1). Taxonomy (NCBI): domain Eukaryota; kingdom Metazoa; phylum Chordata; class Mammalia; order Primates; family Tarsiidae; genus Carlito; species Carlito syrichta. The sequence goes on along the minus strand of NW_007232661.1, from coordinate 50,092 downwards.
GCACTCCTAGAAAAGGAGACCAGATGTCCGTGGAATCATTTTAATTAAATTGAGAGTCAATTGCAAACCAAAGGGTGGGGGGTTGAGGGGAGTAGAATTTTGCTTTCTAAGACTGCCAGATGCAAAGTCCAATTTCCAGGATAATGTATCCAGGGTGGAGGAGTCTTTCCAAAATTTAATTACATATTGCCTAGCAACTGAGGAGATGAACAGGGATGGAGTAGGGGGACTTGGGGTGATGCATTACGGATGCTGATGCCCCAGGTTGGAGAACACACATCAACACCAGGCTGTGGTCAGTGTGTTGATATGGTTCGCCCCCAGGAGCCACGGGAGATGGTTTCAGTTATGTAAATTGTAAGCCTCATTTTGTTCCATTTCCCTTGGGCTGACCAACCCAGCAATTTGGCAGAATGAAGACCCTGCTTTCCTCATTTTTTACAAGAGAAGCATCTTTTGTTTTGTATGAAGTAATAGATGTTAAAAATTCAACCACACAGAAATGTGTAAGACAGCAAGTGAAAACTCTCCTGTCAAGTAGAGCCACTATTAACATCTTGATGCATATATTTCCAGAATTTTCCAGTCATAAGCTAATCTCTCTTTTTCTAACCTAAATAAGATATTACTGTACATATTGTTCCAATATGCTTTCTTTCTTCTAATATATGATGGAATGTTCTTTAAAACAAAAGCAAAAAACCTTTTTTTAAGTAAAAATATAGCAAACACAGAAAAGTTCACAGATAATGGAACCATCATGGAGAATAACACACAGACCTTTATCAGCTCTCTGTCCCCAAGATGCACTCTGTAGTATGTCTTTCTAATCACTGCTTTCTTCTTCCAAAATTTAAATATATATTAATTTTGCCTGCTGATTTTTAACTTCATATATAATAAATCATGCATTATGTGTTCTTTTGTGTCTGATATCTTTGCTCAACATTTTGTGAAATTCACTCATGTATTTTCATGTAGCTATATTTTATTTTTATAGTACTCCATTGTTTGGTTATATAATAACTGACTTATCCATTACAATGCTGATGAACTTTTAGGTTGCCTACAGTTCTGGCAACCTATACAAATGGAGATTCTGTAAGCATTCCTTTTGATACACGAAAAAAGATATTTCTCAAACTGGGCTTGGTGGCTCAGCCTGTAATCCCGTGCTTTGGGAGGCCGAGGTGAGTGGATTGCCTGAGCCTGCGGGTTTGAGACCCGCCTGGGCAAGACCTCATCTCTACAATAAATCAAAAAATTAGCCAGGCATGGTAGCACACGCCTGTAGTTCCAGCTACTTGGAAGGCTGAGGCGGAAGGATCGCCGGAGCCCAGCAGGTCGAGGCTGCAGTGGCTGGGAGTGGCCACTGCACTCCAGTCTAGGCGACAGAGTCAGACTCCAACTCAAAAAAAAAAAAAAGATATTTCTCTAAGGTATATACCTAGCAGTGAAACTGCCACTTTTTTAAAATGTCTGTACCAGTTTATACTCCCAACATCAGTTTATGAAAGTTCTAAAAGTCATCCTTTTTAATGTCTGCATTATGTTTTATTGTATGGATATAGTCATAGTTTTTTGTTGAAAAATTTGACTGTTTTCAAATCTACACTTTAAAAAATGCACACTTATGTGATTATTTCTTATGATAAATTTCTAGGTGTAATTTTTTGGGGAGTAAAAGAGTATCTGTATTTCAACTTTTCATATTTCCAGGTTTCCTAAGTTTCTTTCCTGAGTTAATTTATTGCAACCCCATGATCCTATCAGGTGTTCCTGAATTTCGTTTTTCTGGTTGTTTCCTTGAACACACTCCAATTACCATTGTCCCATAAAATGTGGGCCCAGGACTGGTCTTTACCTCAGAGCAAACTTGAATGGATTGTGTGAAGTGTGAAGAAGTGGACCCAACAATGCCCTTGACCTACAGATGAATATCACAGTTCATCAAATCCCTTCCAGCGACTGAGAAGGAGGCAGTCTCTGAAATGTGCTTCCTGACTTTAGTCTGAATTCCTCAATAGCTTCGAGCAGGGAGTCCTAGACTCAAAGATCCCCATTCATTTGGATCCAAATGATTTCTGGATTGTGGTCCCTTGGTTATATTAGTCATATAGAAAAGAACATAATGTGAATGCAGATGTTCACTTAGTTTATCTCCTTAAATTTTCACAATAATCTGATATATTTATTGTTCTCTGTGATTTTTCAGATGAAGACCTTAAGGCTTAAAGAGAATAAAATTAACTTGACAAAGCCATACAGCTAGTCAAGGGGGAGTAAGATTAGAAGCCACCTCCATCTAATTCCAAAGACTGGGCTCTTTTGCCATTCACAGACATTTTAACAAAGAGCAGCCGGGCTCAGTGGCTCAGCCTGTAATCCCAAGCCTTTGGGAGGCTGAGGTGAGTGGATTGCCTGAGCCCACGGGTTCGAGACCCGCCTGGCAGTGAGACCTCATCTCTACAATAAATCAAAAAATCAGCCGGGCGTGGTAGCGCATGCCTGTAATTCCAGCTACTTGGAAGGCTGAGGCAGAAGGATCGCTGGAGCCCAGCAGGTCGAGGCTGCAGTGACCTGGAGTGGCCACTGCACTCCAGTCTGGGCGACAGAGTGAGACTCCAACTCAAAAAAAACAAAAACAAACAAACAAACAAAACAAAGAGCAAAGGAAGCGACTAATGGGTGGGGGTGGGCTCTGAGGATTATCACAGGTGCAGGCAATGGGACACAAGGGAAAGGGCGCTGGTCTTCATCAAAGGGACTGAAGTTCTACTGGGGAGACTGCTCTTTGTGGGTGAATGCAGCAGCATTTTGGAACCTCATCAAGAGGTTTGGATTCAGCTCCTCTAACAACTGCTGGGGGCATCTGCTGCCTGTGCTTACTTCTGTATCCTCATCTTATCAAGGGGTGCCTTTTCAAGGCAGGCAGGAGTATGCAAAAAAAAGGATGTAAATGCCCTTTTTGCATCAGAGATCCAGCATTACTATCACCCACTGAAAGCTGAGCAGGGACATGGGATTTAGGGAGCATGACACTAACAGCTTCTTCCCAAATGAGTTGTCTGAGTAGTAAAGCTCAGACTTGAATTCACTTCTTCTGAACTATGATTTCCATGTGAGTAGGTTATTCTACAGTAAGTCAAGAACCAGGGACAGTTTTTTCTCTGAGCATTAGAGTTACTATTGATAGTCATAAACTTATGTGTTAATCCAATCTCACTTAGTAATTTATTTGCTTATTCAAAAAATATTTATAGTAGGGGCCAACAAACATTTGTGTGTGTGTGTGAAGGAAAAGATTATAAATATTTTAGGTTTACACATCATACAATCTCTGTGGATTCATGAAAACAGCTATAGGTAATATGTTAAAGAATGGCATGGGACAACTGGATAGCCACAAGCAAAAGAATAAAGTTGACCCCTGCTTCACACCATACACAAAAATTAATTAAAATGAATCATAGAATTAAATATAAGAGCTAAAAATATGAGATTCTTTAGAGAAAATATAATAATAAATCTCTGAGTCCTTGAATTAGGCAATGTTTTCTTAGTTATGACACGAAAAGTACAAAGAACAAAAGAAAAAATAGCTGGACTTCATCAAAATTAAAACTCTTGTACTTCAAAAGACACCATCAATAAGGTGAAAGACAATCCACAGAATGGGAGAAAATTTTTGTGAATCATATACCTGATCAAGATTTTGTATCCCAAATACCTAAGACACTCTTACAACTCAGCAATAAAAGGACAAATAAAATAATTTTAAGATGTACAAGGAATATAAATAGATCTTTTTCCATGGAAGGTATACAAATAGAAAATAAACACATGAAAAGATGTTCCATATCTTTAGCCATCGAGGAAATGCAAATAAAGCACCACAATGAGATGCCATTTTACACCCATGAGAATAGCTATAATTAAATAAAAAGATAATAACAAGTGTTGGTGAGGATATGAAGAAAATGGAACCCTCATACTCTACTGGTGGGAATGCGAAATGGTACAGCTGTTCCAAAAATCAATCTGGATCTGGCAATTCTTGAAAAAGTTAAACATATGACAATTCCACTTGTAGGTATTTACTCAAGCAAGATAAAAACATATCTCTATATAAAACATCCTTGATTGTTCATAGTGGCATTATTAGTATTAGTCAAAAAGTGATACTAGTCCAAATGTCCATCAGCTGACAAATGAATAAATAAAATGTGGTATACTTATACAAAAGAATATTATTCAGTCATAAAAAGGAACAAAATATAAACACATGTTATAACATGAATGTGCTTTGAAATCATTATGCTAAGTGAAAGAACTTATATTTTATGATTCAATTTATATAAAAGGTTGAGAATAGGCAAATCTATAAAGGGTGCAGATTAATGGTTGCCTAGGGCAGAGTGAGGAGTTAGAGTGACTGCTAATGGCCTTCTTTTGGGGGTAATGAAGATGTCCTAACATTGATTGTGGTAATAGTTGTACAACTCTGTGTTTATACTAAAAGCCATTGCACTGTACACTATAAATGAGTAAATTGTATATAATGTGAATTACATCTCAATAAAACTGCTATATTGAAAAACAAACAAACAAAACACCAGATGGCAGTCTGTATTTAGCCCAAGGGCTGTAGTTTGCCAACCCCTGATTTATGGAATGCCAGGTATAGTGCTAGACACAGGGAATGTAGCAGAGAAAATGAAGCACATCCCCTGCTCTGATGAAGCATAGTCTAGTGATAGAGACAACTGCCAAACCCAGAATCATTTCTAATAGATACCCAATTAGAAACTGTAATAGATGCTTCATAGGAAAAATTCAGCAGAAAGAGAGAGGGACTGGACCAAGTGGAGTCTTATGGGCTGCTATGAGGAATTCTGATTTTTTTCTAAGTACTTCTTCCAATGCTGTCTCTGGCTGCAGTTTGGGGAAGAGTCACCTCAGTTTTCTTTCTTTCTTTCTTTCTTTCTTTCTTTCTTTCTTTCTTTCTTTCTTTCTTTCTTTCTTTCTTTCTTTCTTTCTTTCTTTCCTTTCTTTCTTTCCTTTCTTTCTTTCTTTCTTTCTTTCTTTCTTTCTTTCTTTCTTTCTTTCTCTTTCTCTCTCTCTCTCTCTCTCTCTCTCTCTCTCTCTCTTTTTCTTTTTCTTTTTCTGAGTTGTAATCTTACTCTGTCACCCAGGCTGGAGTGCAGTGACACGCTCATAGCCACCACAGCCTTGACCTGCTAGACTCAGGTGATCCTTCCACTTCAGCCTTCCAAGTAGCTGGAACTACAGGCACATGCCACCACACCCGGTTCATTTTTTGATTTATTGTAGAGATGAGGCCTTGCCAAGTTGCCCAGGCTGGTCTTGAACTCGTGGGCTCAGGCAATTCTATCACTTCTGCCTCCCAAAGTGCTGGGATTATAGGCGTGAGGCATCGCACCTGGCCAGTCACCTCAGTTTTCTACCTTAAGCATCCGAATGGAGGAAAGAACAATTTTCTGAATGGATTTACTGGGGTTGAGGGAGAATAATTTCAGGCTAGAGTCTCTTGGGAAAACAGAAGAACTTATTCACCACACATAAGTGGCTCACTAGGAAAGTGTACGTGTTGACAACTCTTAGAACTGATTTTCCTCATCTGTGCAATTGCAATAATAACACCTACCTTGATGGAATTGTCATGAGGGTTAAATGAATTAATATGTGTAAAGTCTTTAAAACAGTGCCTGGCATATGTAAGCTTAATATAAGTGCTAAACAAAATATACTCTGGTGGCTGAGGACAGTGCAAAGTCTGCCTCAGGGGAAGAGAGGAGCTAGAAGAGCCAGACCCCCCTTGCAAGCCATTCTGGACGCGCATAGCCCATGCCCACACCCACAACCCTGAGATGCTGGGCATGAGGCAGGAGTTTCTTGGCTTTGGTCAAGTTGGAGCGGATTTTCCTTTCATGTGAGATGTGAGATGCCACAATCAAGGTTGACCGTCCCCTCCCTCCCTTCCTCCTGGGTGGACATGTGAGCACCCACCATCAGACTCTCCCAGATAGTGCCAGATCCCTTTTAACTACCATGCTCTGGGTGGGCTGAGGGGTGCAGGGGCTGGATGAGGGCCAGGATGCTTACAGAGGGTGGACATCTCAGTTGGCTCAGCTGGGGCAGGGAGGGTGGAGGGTCAGACTGCAGCAAGTCAACACCTCAGGGTAATTAAAAGCACTCCACAAGTAGAAACTATTTTGGGCAGCACTTGAAGAAATAATAGCACACATCGATGCTAATTAACTGCAGCAAGGCAGCAGGAGCCTGTCACACCCTCTAGACTCTCCTGGTGTCAACCCAGCCTCCTTTCTCTTTGTTTATCTGGACTAGCTGACTTTCCAGTTTCGAGGGTGGACAATGAGGTGAGAGGGTCCCAATGGGCAAGAGGTGACCAGGAAGAAGGGAAGGGTGTGTGCGATGTTTTTCTCCCAGGACATACCCTTGTCTTGTTCAGGCTCGGGATAGAAGCTCCTCCCTCCTCTCTATTCTAGTCCAATGGTGTCTTCACACAGGACAGCCTCCCTCAGTAAGGTGGGGACTTTTGCATTCTCAGAGTCCAGGGGAGGCCTTTGGTGCCCAACTTGAGAGGAGGGGGTGATGGCAACAGGAAATAGGGAGGCTGATGAATTATGCATGGCTGGAGGTGACAGTAAGCAGTCCCTGGATGCCTCTGATGAGCTACTGGCAAACAGCAGCTACAGGGAGCTGGGTGCTGAGTCACAGCAAAAGGGGTGATTAGTCTGTCAGCTGTACCCACCTCTGGGTGCGGTGAGGTTTCTGGCTGAGTCACCCTCCACCAAGGGAGAGAGGAGCTTGGACCGTCAAAATAACAGGGAGGGGGCTCATGTTCCTGATGAGCCATGCTATTCCCAGGATCCCTCCTTTCCTTCCACTGGCAGGCTCAGACCCCTCCCTGGTCCTACCAGCGTCACCATTCCAGTACCCTTGCAAGAGCTTCGCCTGGACCAGGAGAGCATCAGGACTTCTCTCCTCTCATGAGGGAGGATATGTGAATAGTCTTCTGCTGCCTCTCGTGTCTTATCTCCTTTTGTGTACATCCTGCAAGCCCAGCCTGAGACTCCTACAGCTGAGCCTCAAGCCACAAAATGTAGAGCTGTGAAGACCCACGATATAGGAAAGCCAAGACCCTACCCATAACCTCATGTCAGTCTGAGGGCAGGCAGATGCACAAGGAGAGAGGACAGTAACCAGAGATACCAAGATGGACTGATGGATTATTTCAATCACTCACTCACTCACTCACTCACTCACTCACTCACTCACTCAACCAGTACTTCATTATTGAGAACTATTATGTTCTAGGTACTCTAGAAGTCAGTGATACAGGGATCAATAAGACAGCTGGGACAGATCTATTCTCATGGAACAGTATAAGGGGGAGACAGACAAAATGCAAGTAAGCAGTTAACACACAAGCTGATTTTAGACTATGATAACTGCTTAGGAGGAACTAGAATGGGAATGGGGTGATTGACTGGGGGAAGACTTACTTGAGATACAGTGGTCAGGAAGATCACATTGTGCAGAAGACATTCTGGTTGATGTCCGGACCTAAGAAATTTGGGGGAGAGCACACTTGAAGGGCCTGGAAGAGCTCGCACATTCTGAATGCCGGGGCGGGGTTGGTATGCCTGGAGTGAAGCATGAAGGGGAATGGCATGAGGGGGAATGGCAGGGGGAGTTCAGGAGAACCAGGAGGGGCCAGGGCATGCAGGGCCTGGTGCAGGGATTGGAATGTCAGTACTGTGAGAGTGTGGTCGATGATCTCTTGTAGAGTGGGAAAAGTTGACGAGGGAAGATCCCAGCGAAGAAATGACTGGAGATGTTTGTCCAGAGCCTGCAACTAGCTTCAGAGATGCAGGAACCTCAAAACACTTGAAGGCCAAGGGTGAAAAGAACCTTTGTCCGGGTGTGGTGACTCACGCCTATAATCCCAGCACTTTGGGTGGCCAAGGTGAGAGGATTGCCTGAGCTCATGGGTTCGAGACCAGCCTAGACAACTTGGCAAGGCCTCATTTCTACAATAAATCAAAAAATTAGTGGGGTGTGGTGGTGCATGCCTGTAGTTCCAGCTACTTGGAAGGCTGAGGCGGAAGGATCTCCTGAATCCTCAGGTCGAGGCTGTGGTGGCCAAGAGCATGCCACTGCACTCCAGCCTGGACAATAGAGTGAGACTCCAACTCAAAAAAAAAAAAAGGACCTTTATAAAGCACTGTTGTATGTTGGACATTCACATACACTATCCCTTTTATTTTCTACTGCAATTCTTGTCATAGATAAGATAAATGATCAATGTTGTTCAGAGTTAAATAACATACCCATCCAAAAAGTGGTGGGAATCAATCTCTGACCGAGAGCCGCCCACAATCTTTTTTTCTTTTAATTTTTTTTATTTTTAGGATGTGGGGTACAATTCAGGGTTAGGTATACAAATGTTCATTTTGCAGGTACCCTTGTTGATGAGGTTTGCCCCCACTTCCCCAGCAGATTCCCACTACTGCCAATTCCGCTTCCCTGCTCCCTTCCTGGCAGTTTCCCACTACTACCAATCCTTTTCTTATAGTATTATGATAATTGCTCAAGGCCCAATTATGAGTGAGAACATGTGATACTCAGTTATTTGTTTCTGTGAAAGATCACTCAGTGTTATAAAATCTAAGTCCATCCACGTTACTATAAAGTTCATGATTTTGTTCTTTATGGCTGTGTAATATTCTATCGTGTATATGTACCACATTTTAAAAATCTAGTCCTCTTTTGATGGGCAGCACGGTTGGTTCCATGTTCTTGCTATTTTGAACAATGCTATGATAAACATAACCTATGCAGGTATCTTTTTTATAGAGTGATTTGAGTTCTTCCAGGTGATTTCCTATAGGGGGATTGCAGGATCATATGGAAGGTTGATTTTTAGATCTTTTAGGAATCGCCACACTGTTTTCCACAGAGGCTGTACTAGTTTACACTCCCACCAACAGGGTAGAAGTGTTCCCTTTTCCCTGTATCCCCTCCAGCATCTGTTGTTTTTTGAGTTATTGATGATAGCCATCCTGACTGGAGATAGGTGGTATTTCAGTGTGGTTTTACTTTGCATTTCTTTGATGACTAGTGAGGCTGAGCATTTTTTCATGTATCTGTTGGCTCCTCATATGTCTTCTTTTGAGAAGTGTCTATTCATATCTTTTGCCCACTTTGTAATGGGGCTGTTTGTTTTTTTCTTTTTGGCACGTTTGAGTTTCTTGTAGATCCTAGGTGTTAGACCTTTGTCAGACATAGAGTTGGCAAATAGTTTTTCCCAGTCTGTGGGCTGTCTCCCGCTCTCTTGATGGTTTCTTTGGCTTTGCAGAAGTTTGCCTGTTTGATGAGGTCCCACTCATCTATCTTATCTCTTATGGCATGGGCGCGTGGGGTTTTGATCAGGAATTGGTTGTCAGTTCCAATTTCCATAAGGGTATCTCCTGCATTTTCTAAGGTTCTTATAGTTTGAGGTTTTACATTTAGGTCTTTTAGATTTAGATTTTAGAGTTGATTTAGAGTTGATTTTTGTGTATGATGATAGGTAGGGATCTTGTTTTAATCTTCTGCATGTGGTCAGTCAGTTTTCTCAGCATCATTTAATGAATATGTTCTTCTTTCCCCAGTTGTTGGTGATGGAGGCTTTGCAGAAGATGAATTGGTTGAGAAATTGAGGTTTTGCTTCTGGAATCTCTATCCTGTTCCATTGGTCTATATGCCTATTCTTATACTAATACCAGGCTGTTTTGATTATTGTAGCTTTATAATAGAGTTTAAAGCCTGGGAGTGTGATACCTCCTGCTTTTCTTTTCTTTTTGCTGAGGATTGTTTTGGCGATTTGTGGTCATTTATTTTTCCATATGAATTCCTTTATTGTTGTTTCCAGGTCTGAGAAGAATCCTGCTGGCAATTTAATGGGTATTGCGTTAAATCTGTAGATTGCCTTGGGTAGGATGGACATCTTAATAATGTTGATTCTTACAATCCATGAGCATGGAATATTTTTCCATTTGTTTGTTTCCTCTTTGATTTATTTGAGTAGTGTTTTGTAGTTTTCATTGTAAAACTTTCTAACATCTCTGGTTAGGAAGATGCCAAGGAACTTGATTTTTTTTTTGGCTATTGTGAATGGGATTGTGCTTTTTATTTGGGGTTCTATTTGTTTGTTGCTGGTGTATAGAAATATGACCATCTTTTGCACATTGATTTTATACCCTGAGATTTTGCCAAAATTCTTTATCAGTGCAAGGAGGTTTTTGACAGATTATCGTGGGTTTTCGGGGGTATGGAATCATGTTATCTGCAAAGAGGGATAACTTGACTTCCTCTTTTCCTATTTGGATACCACTGATCTCCTTCTCTTGTCTGATTGCTCTAGCTAGGACTTCAAAAACTATGTTGAAAAGGAGGGGTGAGAGTGGGCATCCTTGTCTTGTTCTTGGACTGGTATTCAGGGGAAATGGTTCCAATTTCTGTCTGTTTAGCAGTATGCTGGCTGTGGGTTTCTCATAGATTGCGCTTACTATTTTGAGATATGTTCCATCTCTGCCTAGATGTTCGAGGGTTTTTATAAAGAAGGGGTGCTAGATTTTATCAAAAGCTTTTTCTGTGTCTAATGATATAATCATGTGGTTTTTGCTTTTATGTCTGTTGATGTATTTAATTATATTTATGGTCTACGAATGTTAAACCAACCCTGCATCCTGGGGATGAAGCCTACTTGGTCGTGGTGGATGATTTTTGAGATGTGTTGTTGAATCCAATTTGCTAGCATCTTGTTGAGAATTTTGGCATCAGTGTTCATCAAAGATATTGGCCTGTAGTTCTCTTTCTTTGTTGGATCTTTACCTGGTTTGGGTATCAATGTGATGTTAGCTTCATAAAATGATTTGGGAAGAGTTCCATCTTTCTTGATTGCTTGGAATACTTTCAGTAGGATTAGTATCATTTCCTCCTTGTATGTTTTGTAGAATTCTACTGGAAAGTCATCTAGTCCAGGACTTTTTTTTTGTAGGTAATTTTCTTAAGAAAAAATCAATCTCCTGGATTGTTATTGGTCTGTTTAGGGTCTCAATTTCTTCTTGCTTCAACTTCGGGAGGTGGTGTGATGTCAGAAAGTTCTCCATTTCCTTTAGGTTTTAAAATTTGTTTCCATGTAAGTGTACATAGTAGTATCTGATAATCTTTTGTATTTCTTCAGTGTTAGTTGTGACTTAAACTTTTGCATTTCTGATTGTGTTTATTTGGGCTTTTTCTCTCTTTTTCTTGGTCAGTTTAGTTAGAGAAATATCAGTCTTGTTTATCCTTTCAAAGAACCAGCTTTTTGTTTCATTAATTTTTTTGTGTTATCTTCTTGTCTTCTATGTCCCTAATTTGGGCTTTTATTTTGGTGATCTAGATTCTTCTGCTGAAGTTAGGGTTTTGGTGGTCTTGCTTTTCCAGCTCCCTTAGGTGATTTGTTAGGCTGTTAACTTGTGATCTTTCCATTTTCTTCATATGTGTTTGTAGAGATATGAATTTCCCTCTTAGTACTGTTTTCATGGCATCCCAGAGGGTTTGGTAAGATGTTACTTCATTTTCATTTGTTTCTAGTTATCTTCTAATCTCTGTTTTGATTTCCATATTGACCCACAAGTTGTTTAGCATCATGCTGTTTAGTGTCTTCGTGGGTTTTTGCAGAGCCCACAATCTTATCCACTTTGCCCCACTTGTGAGAACTGGGGGGCATAGTTAAGATTTTGCATTTCAACTTGCATATTCAACAAGGATATGGCACACCGGGAGGTTAGGCCTTGATGATATGGCTGGAGAATGATCAAGCAGAGCCAAGACAAAGACCTCCTGCCTTGTGGTATGGTTCTCCCATGATGCTCTTGGTGACTATTGTGACATAGAGAAAAAGTCAGAAAGACTTGGGATTATTCCTGATTACTGTGGGGGGTTTAGATAGGTTCCCTTACCTCTCTGAGTCTCAAAATCCTGTCTGTAAAAGTGGGATACTAATATGGATTTCAGTCTTATAAAGGATTGTTGAGATTAAAAAGGGGTAACATCTTATGCAAATCGGCTACAATGTGTTGAAGACTCAGGCATGACTCAGGTCAGTCTAATCCTATTCATGCTTCATTGCCACCCTGACACTGATATCCCCAGGGAGTATGAGAAGCCACTTGTCCATGGCAGCACCTGGAAGTAGATGCCTCTTTGTGAGAGCGTAGTCTATAGATTTGACTCTTTTCCACAGGCACTGGCTCTGGCACTTAGGAAGAAGGGGCTGGAACCTATGTCTTACTTAGAGTAGTTTTTGCCTATCCTCTTCCAGGCTGTATACTGCTTTTAGTCTTTCTCACCTCATAAGACTCCCAGCTGGTGGCCTAGAGACCAGGGCTTTTAGCCCCACATCTTCGGGTTTGGCCCCTCCTAGGTTCTAATAGCAATCAAATTATACCCTACTTGGTACTTCTCCTAGGAATTGATAGACATGACCATCTAGAGAAGCCCCAGTGAGAGGAAAGACTGTTGCCTCTGTCATGGTTGACTGGGTCCCACTTGTTCCCAGAACCTCTTACACTGTAGACTGCACCCTTCTTAGAGCTGAGCATAGGAGCAGAAGAGATAGAAGGACTTCAGACTTCTGCTTCAAATAGGCTGGCCAGATTAAATATAGGACATCCATTGAATTTGGATTTCAAATAAATAAGAAACATTTTCAGTATAAGTATATCCCAAATATTGCATGGGACATACTTACACTAATAATTATTAATTGTTTACCAGAAATTCAAATTTAACTGAGTGTTCTGTATTTCATTTGCTAAACCAAGCCACCTGACCTTAGTACCAAATAAACCTTCTTCCCAGCAGGCTCCCCTAACCTTGAGCCACAGCTCTGATAATGACTTAACCCTAGTCTGGGACTGGACCTTGCATCCAGATCTGACAGATGTGCTTTCATTCCTTGTGACCGAGCTGCCAGATAACTTCTCTCTTAGTGCCCCAAGTATCCCATCTTCTTCTTTCTACTACTGTCCCATTGGCATAAGAGTCTTCCCTCACATCCTTTGCAGGCCATAGACCTCCCTCATGCCAACCTCCATGGCCAGCACTTCTGAATAGTGTTTGTTCCATGGCTCTCCTGTGCCCTGTTCTACTGCCTGAGTTACTGCTGGTGAAAGTCGGTTTGTTGCTGATCACCAAATGCTCACTGAGTATCTTGTTCTTCTTGTGTGGCTGGCCTATTACCAGGAGCACATCTATTACTAGTCTTGCCCCTCCTTCCTAGCATTATTCCTGTTCTGTTAAAAATAAACTGCCCTCCTCCCTTTTCCCAATGCCAAGCTCTAGTGACAGCTGGGCTTTGAGCTCCAAGAGGGTAGGGATCATGTGTCTGAGCCAATATCTACTGTATTTCCTATCATTGAATAGCACCAGTCACATAGTAAGTATGTGCTAAATTAATATTATTTGAATGAGTGAAAATAGAATAGGAAACTGAGGTTTGAGATAATTGGACTCACTACCATTTCATTATATTATTAAAATTATGATTATTATTATTAAACATAGACATTCCCTGGTAGATGAGCAGCATTTTCCAGAATATTGCTGGCCAATTTCAACTGGATCGCCATCCCAGGGTCCTCTTGCCATAAGTACATTTTATAAGCACATATTATAAAATACACAGTTCTTTTGGCAATAGTGGCTCAAAGTGAGAGAACTTTCAAAAGAGAGAGACAATAAAAAAATGAAGAGAGAATGTTTTGAATACCATGTAGGCTGCTACCCCTTGCAGTAGACTTTCTAGCTCACATAGAGGATGTTATGTCTTCTTTATGTAACAGACATTCATTCACTAAAGCTTCATTTTAGAGCCTTCAGGAAGCTGTGGTTATCTTTGAACTTCTGGGCTAGTCACTTTCTTGATCCTCCCCCCAAACCTTTTTCCTGCCCTGTTCTCCCTCTCTCCCATTCGTGCACTAAGATGTTTAATGAATATGGCTGAATCAAAACTCTAGGCTGCTACATTTTATTCAAGTCAAAGTACCTGACCTATAAGAAAATGATTAACTGGATGGATTTTTTTTTTAAAAGAATAATCTCCTTGAAAGGGTAAAGGGCCTAGGAGTGAGTAGTTTAATTCTAGCTTTTACAATACCATTCAATGGAGGTCTCTGAATTTCAGTAAAGAACGGTGAAATGTTATTACCATAAAAAAGGAGAAGAATGTTTGAATTAGAAAAAATGCTCAATTATGATTTTTTTTTAAGAAAGAGGAAAGCATTTCGATTAAGATATGTTTAAAGTAAAAAATAAAAACAGAAGATAAAAATAGAGCCTAAATAAGTAGCACGAACATGTTATTCAAAATACATGATGTCAAGATTCAAGACTTTGGTTCAAGATCCTGCCCTGGAACTTACTGGCAGGATTATCTTTATTTCTTTGTACTTCTGCATTCTTATCTGTTAAATGGAACTAAAGTCATGGCCTTCTCTAACCACAGAGACATGATGAGAATAAAATAAAACAGGAAATGAAAATTCATCCTACTTCTTGAGAAGTTGTTCACAGAAGGGGGTGGGTCTCAATGTCATCCACATGGTTTCTTCTACCTTTAAAGCTTCTCCAAACCTTGTTACTTTGGGTGCCTAGGACTCCTGGTCACTTGGTACATGACATGTGGTTAGGAAACAAGACTTTGATGACTCCTTCCAAACCACAGCATCTGCAACTGAGCAAATGTTTTAAAAAATAATTCTAATAAAACAACCTTCAGTAACTTACATTTTTAATCTTCTTTTCTACTTCACATTTTTTAGGAACCAGCAATTTACTTCACTATCTCAATTTAATCTTTCCAGTAATTCTCTGAGGTGTATAATTACCGTATCTATTTTATAGATGGGGATAATGAATCACAGAAGAGTTAAGTAAGGCTGCACAATTCAATAAATGGTAAAGCCTCCTTTTTAATAAACGATAGCATTCTCTTACATATCCTATTGTGAATTCCCCATATTCTTCATTTATTCACCAAATATTTATTGAGCATCTACTATATGACCATCACTGTGTTAGGCACTGGGAAGACCTTGGGGGAGGGGAGGGTAAAACACACACAGAGTTCATACTCCAGCTGTCACTGAAGTCTAAACTTGAACAAGGTCAACTTCTCATGCTCACTTGGTTGGGCAGGAAGTAGATTAAGTCCAGTTCAGCCTCACAGGTAGATTATGGTATCCAGAGACTAGATGGTATCCATGGGCTTCCACAGAATTCTCCATGCATCCAAGAACTGCAACTTTCCCTAAATGTTCCTATTACCCAGGAGTCCATGCATTGGGATAGGGATCTGAATTTGGCATCGATTTATGCTATTTTTGCTCTCCTGAGCCGGGGAGCAGAGCTCTACATTATTTCTAAGATCACAAAAGTCCAGGAATTGTATGTGTTGCCACAGCAAACACAAACGTATTTCCACAACTAGACTAGGTAATAGAAAGCTGGTAGCAAGACCAAGGTCATTTCTTGATTATCTTCTTTTTTCTTTCCTTCTCCTAGTATGGTATTCTTCATCTGCATATTGAATAAAAGTTTGATGAATGAATGAAACAACTCCAAGTGGGTCAATTGGCTTCACTCCACGCAAGGACTGCAGACTTTGCTTCTGGCTTCATTCAACCAATTAACACATAACCGAATTCAGAAAGAACCAGGTGGGGGATTATGGAGTTGTTTCATGGCAATTAGAGGATTAAGTCAGAGCAAATGGGTCAGTAGCCTCACTGGGTACAGCAAGAGTTCAAATCTTTCCCTTTCCACAGGCTGTCCTTGGCAGCTTCATCCAGTTCCCTGTGTTGAGCCATCACCTCCACACAGATAAGCTTCAAATCTGTTCTAACCCTATAATCTCTCTTCTTAGTCCCAGATGCACTTGCTGATTTACGTGCTGGCCATCTCCCCATGAACAGCCCACAAGTACCACAGACCCCACAACAACAAGGCTCAAGACTTAAGATAGCATTTCCTTCACCCACCCCCTTGACCAGCACTCCTGCATTCTCTATATTAATGCATGAAACCCTATTTATGCAAAACAAACAAGGAACAAAAAATGACATGTGTTTAGCACTTCTATTCTACGTACTGTGCACTATCTTGCAACAATCAAATTTCCTTTTTTACAGATACGGAAACTGAAGCTCAGATAGGTAAAGTAACTTGGCCTCAGTCACTTCATTAGTAAGTGGGAATCTGGATTCAAGTCCAGGAAGTCTGAGAACTCAGTATGTAACCAAGAGACTGTCCTGCTCCCCAGACACTGTACCAGATACTCTTTGTAATCTCAAACTCCTGGTCACGGTCATTTCCCTGCCTTCCTTTTTCCTTCTCTGAGATCAGGAGGCTGACCTCTATGCATTATATATGTATTACATATGCATCTGGGTTCTCTTACCCTTTGGCTGAAGGCTGGGCATGACCAATGAAAGATCAGAAGGCTAAAAGGGAGAAAGGTCGAGATATTTCTTTCCCCCACCCTCACCCACTCCCTCTCAGCCTCACTCTAGTACTAGCAGGAGCTGAAGTCTATGGTGATAAATTCTTCATGACTCTGGGAATACCCTTTCCCCATATTGTTCCTTCAGGCTTAGGGGTAGTGATAGTTCCCACTGTCTCTTGTTCCCAGACACTTCCCTTTAGTTATTGGTTCCCTTATCCCTGCTCACACTTCTATAAATAGCCCCTTCCTTCTCTTTACTGTTGGGATCTTGACTGATTCGGACTCCAAACCTCAGTGTCATCTATGACCTCTCCCTCCCACCACGCCCTGTATCTCAGCATTGTGAAGACCTGTGACCTTCACCCCTGGAGCATCTCTCATATCTGTTCTTCCTCTCTGCTCCTTCTGCTCTAAGACTATCCCATTAGCTTTCCAGGGGGCCTCCCTGCATACAGGCTCTTATGTCTCCAATTCATCTGTCACAAGAGTCAGACCTCCCACCCCACCTCCATGGCCCAAAAGCCAGATTCACTCTTTATTTATCTCTTTAAGACCCTTCAATGGCTCCCCAAAGCCCAAAGAATAAAACTCCTAAGCCTAGAGCAGGTCTTATTCATTTTTTATTTCCCCTAGGACCTTTGCCTGCTTTTAATATTGTTGTGTTGAATGAAGAAAGCATTATCATTATTTGGGAAGTTGTGACAATGTGTAAAGCACAGGGACACAGGGCTGTGGAGAGAACATCCTCAAAGATCTTCTCATTGCAACCAGTGCGGCAGTTCCAAAATGAGCAGCTTCAAAAACCCTTCCAAGCCTCATCTATTTTGTCCTTGCCTCCTACTTCACAGCCCTAGTGCTTGCACACACATGCAGTGTTTTGGGTCTTCTCCTTCCTAACAAGGAAGCTGGACTAAGAATGGCTAGGAGCATGGGCTAGAGTCAAACTGCCTACGTCTAGCTGCTACTCTCTGTGTGTACATGAGTAAATTACTGGACCTCTCAGAGCCTGTTTTCTTCTCTGTAAAATAGGGATAACAATAGTACCTACCACTTAGGGCTCTTGGGGGGGATTAAATGGCATGATACTGTGAAAGTACTAAGGCACAATACTAAGAACAAAGTAAGCCCATAGAAATGTGAGCACGTGTTATTATCTGCCCTATTATGGAACATGATTATTATATTACGTATTATTCTATCTATTGAATAAGCTATGTGTATTCAGCAGTACTTGTACGTAGACAATCTTATTTAAACCTTTCCAAAATACTGAGACACATCCTTATCCCTACTTTGCAGAAGGAAAAAGTTACATGTAGAGAGTTATGTGTCTTGCTCGAGGACACACTGTCATAAGTGCCGGAGCCAAAACTGGAATATGGGACTTCTGAATCCAAAATACACTATGTTCTATGTTCTATGTACTATGTTCTATGTACTATGATGGCCAATTAAAAGTTGGCTCATTTTTCAAGGACTAGTTCAAATGCTCCTTCCTCTATGACATCTTCCCAAATTCCTTGAAAGGGATCTATTAACCTTTCTTTTGCATTTGGAAGCATCCCAATTACAGACCTACTCAGATGGATGGAACTCAATAGCATATTATCCTTGGGAATTTACATTTCTGGTTCCTTCACTAAACTCTGAGCGCTTTGAGGGCATAACTTCTGCCATATTCAAAGGTGTAATCTCAGTGACCATCTCAGTATCTTTCATAAAGTAGACAGCAAAGCAATAAATGTGCAGTAGAATTTATCAGTTAGGATAAGCTAGCTATGCTGCAGTAATAAACACCCCTAATATCCCAGTGGCTTTCAAAAAAGGTATTTCTCACTCATTCTATATTCTCCTTGCAAGTTGATTGGAGCTCTCTTCCATCACCTTTACTTTGGGACCTTGGCTGAAGAGGCAGCCCTTCAGACTGTGTTATTGACAGTCTCGTGTGAGATGGACAAAGGGAAGATGGCAGGAGATACACCAGCCCTTAAAGTTTCTGCTTGGAAGTAATACACATGTTTTCATTCACATCTCATTAGCCAAGACAAGACACATGGCCAGTTCTGATGTCAGGGGGCAGAAATTTAACTTTCTTCCAGAGAGAGGTTCTGATTATAGAGGCACAGAAATCTATCTATCAGAGAGAGCAATAGTGAATCTGGAAACTGGCTTCATTTACAAGGGAACCAAACAGCTAGCTACTAAAAACCTACTATAAGTCAGAAGTATCTTACATGGTTGGACATGCAATCCTCATTCAGACATACATACATGCTAGTGGGGCTACAGATTATTGTTTTAGTTGTACAAAGAAATGAAGGCTTAATTAAATTAAGCAAATGCATTAAAATCACATAGATAGGAAAATAATAGGACACAAATCTGACTCGGGTCTGAGTCACTCCAAACTCTCTTCTAAATCACATTGTCCTCCTTGGGTTTTGAAGCTCCAAATTAGAACACATCACTCATTCTACAAGAAATGGATTAAATTCTTTCTGCTCAAAATGTCATCCCTGAAATAGCAGTATTGCCATCATGGGCTAGACATGCAGGCTCTTGGGCTCTTTTCCAGAACCACAGGATTAGAATCTGCATTTGAACAAGATTTCCAGGTGATTTGAAGGCACATTCAAATTTGAGAAGTAGTGAGATAGATACCAAAGAAAAACAAATGCATTTTTTTTCCATTTCTACTGGAATCAGGGAGCGGGAGCAAGCTGACTGTGGAGCTACCTGCTATTTGAAAGCTTTATCAAGTTAATTTTGTCGAAACAGGAGAAAGTAACATAAAACATGCTTCTTCTTACTCATGTGGAGGTGTTGCTAAAAGCCCATGACCTTAATTGCATCTTTTTTCAGCTTTATTATTTTTTATTGATATATAATAGATTATTTGGGGGGAGTACATGTGATAATCTGATACATTTATATAATCAGATCAGGGTAATTGGGACATCCATCATCTTAACTATTTATTTTTTCTTTACACTAAGAAAAAATTCACTCGTCTGGCTATTTCAAAATGTACAAGCAATTAATATTAGCTATAGTAATGCTACTGATCTATCGGCCACTAGGTTTTACTTCTTCCACCTAAGTGCATATTCTTCATTGCATCTTCCAATACTTTTCCTGATTACCCAAAGCTCACCATTCATTCTTTCATTAATTAACTCTGCACACATGCAATGTGTACTGCTACATACCAGGAACGGTGCCAAGCGCTAGGACCTAATAAGGGTTTCTACCCTCAGATAACTTACTATCTAGAAGAGGAAGACAGCATGCAAATAGATATTTACTCTACAGTATAATTGGGGTTCATCAGAGGGCAAACCATGTGCTTTGGGGCCCTTGAAGGAGAAGGTACTGTCTTGGGGTGCCAGAAACTCCTGAAGGAGGAGGTCATTAGGATGTAAACAGGAACTTGCTGTGCAGGGGCTGGGAAGGGACTGGCAGCTTTCAGGAAGTACCCAGGAGATAGGAGGCCACTGTGGCAACAAAGTAATACTGGGAATGGCTGGCGCGTAGAGTGGAAGGAGGAGGGGTGAGAACTTTAGCTCTTCCAGGTGTACTTTTTTAGATGACCTAAGTGTTGGAGCTGGTGGGACATGTAGGAGAATAAGGAGGGATAGGCTCTGGTCAGGAACAAGCATTGGGTCAGCCCCTCTTGGACCTCTCAGTTTTGACCACCTGTAGGCTCAGACCCTACCCTATTAGACTATTCATGTGACATTTACACAAATTATTTAATCTAGAGCAAATATATATACATATATGTACAGATAGCCCTCGATTTACCATGATTCTACCTAATAATATTTTGACTTTATCAGGAAATAGACCCATCATAAGTCAATACGCTCCTTACAACTTAAGATGGGGTTACAGTTTCTACTGAATGCATGTTGATTTGCACCATCATGAAGTTGAAAAATTGTAAGTCAACACATCATAAATCAGGAACCGTCTGCTATGCATTTTTGACTTACTATATTTTTTATTTACAATATTTTTGACTTATGATGTGTTTATTAGGGTATTAACTCTATATAATAACTCTATAATAATAACTCTATAATAATAACTCTATAATATTAACTCTATAATAATATAATTAACTCTATAATAATAATTCTATCTATGCATATATATAATAGTTAAACAGAAGGTACTATGGGAGTACAGAGAAAGACCACCTAACCCAGCTTACAGGAGAGGTCAAGGAACGCTCACAGAAAGATGTGATAACTTAGGTGAATTTTGCTTTGTTTTTTGTTTTTTAAATAGAGACACGGTCTCACTATGTTGCCCAGGCTGGTCTCGAACTCCTGGGCTCAAGTGATCCTACTGCCTCGGCCTACTAAAGTGCTGGGATTACAGGCATAAGCCATCAAGCTCAACCTGAGAGATGAGTTTTAAAGGGGTAATGGTTTAGTGCATAAAGAGGAGGATGGGAATGGAAGAAGTGGGATGGAGGGCAATGCAAAGAGCAAGCCAGGTAGGACACAGAACAAAGACGCCACAAAGCAAGTGTGGGGGGTGCAAGTTCATATGGCTGGAATATGAAGTCAGAGGCAGAAGTGAGAGGTTCCTGGACATTGCAAGGCTCCATGATTGTCTCTGCTTAAGTGGTGAAATCTGTTCTCTATGTCCTAACTCCACCCCACCCACCTCATGCCCTATCTTGGGTTCTGGTTTTGGGACTATCAGCAGCAAGGACAAACAGAGCATTGCTGACCACACAGAGCATCAGAAAGGTGAAAACCAGAAGGGGAAGAGCACAGTTAAAATGTGGTGCTGGGGAGAGCCAGGGTGTGGGTGAGACAGCTCTAGAAGCACCCAGGGGCCAGAGGAGTTAGTCATCTGACCCCCAGCCTCTTAGTCATAAGTGATAATGTAGGTGCCCCTGGATAAAGAAGCAATTAAAATACAATTAACCTCCTTGAACTGCAGTTCTGAGTGCATATCAGAAAGAGATTTGAAGATCATTAAATATGGGGGTGGGTGAGGGGAGGGGCTGCAGGGGAAGGTCAGCAGCAGAAAAGCCTTTCTCTGCAGCCATCAGCTACCTTTTAGGGTTCTCTGCCACAGTCAGTCCCCAGTATGATGAGGTAAGAGGCCATTGCATGGGGGAAGCAGAGGGACCCAACAGAATCTCCTCCTCTTCTCAATCCTCCCTCCAAAGTCCTGGATTTAAGGGATGCAGCAACTGCAAATTACATTGCGGAGTACAAATGCTTCCTGAGACAGAAGGGGACGGGAGGGGACGGGAGGGGACAGGAGAGTTGCTACCCCTGACAGCTGCCTCCTAGGAGCCCGCTCAGTTTATTAAATTAGCAGGTTTCTCTCTTGTGGTGAGGGCACTGGAGAATGAAATGCAAAATGGATCAGTTTCATGGAATGTGAGACTGATAAATTTCCAGAGCTGGAAGGCTCCTTGGAGAGCATCTGGTTCAACCCCCCTCATTTTTCAGATGAAGAACCTGCAGCCCAGAGATAGGAAATGACTTCCCTAAAGTCACGGTTGCTACTCGAAACACAAAACTAAAAGGCACCAAATGATGGAAGTGAATTCTCTTCATAATTTATCACTTCTGCATGTTTAGTGTTCTTTGTATTAAATTTACTTTTGATAAGGAGTACCTGCAATCTCAGAGGTAATTTACTGTGAAAGATAATTCTTAAGATTTGCCATCATTATTAACATTGACTTGAATTATGTTGCATTTTATATCAGAATATGGGTTTAATTTAACCCACAGAAAACAATTCTCAGTTTAAAAAAAGCAAAAAAATAAAACAAAATAAAATAAAACAACTTTCTTCCACAGTGAGAAGGCAGCCTGGCTTCTCACAGAGATAATACTAATGTGAGTTGTAATTCCTTGCCTTGTGTCTGCCTTTTCAATCAGATGTTCACACCTGTCTTTAAAATCTTCATTAGCGCCCATTGTTAAGCTGGGCACCTTGGGACAGATAATCAGTCCTCACTACATGCAGCACAGATGCGACAAGCCCGAGAGAGTGGAGAGAGTTAGCTACACTGAAACTGAGTTGATGAATGTGAAGTGCCAGGTGGTGAGCTAGACCCTGCGAGCCCAAAGGTCACAACCATTAGGGTCTACTCTTCTGGAGGCCACTGCCTCACCAGAGCTGGCTGGCCTAGTGAGAATCAGAAAAGGCAGAAGGAGAAGGGTAATGCCCCACAAAGAAGCATGCCCATACTCTAGCATTTGCATAAACCTGGACTCAGCCCAGGGTGAGACCACATCCTATGACCCCAGGATGGCGTTCCACTTCTTTCTCTAAAGGTGCACTGCTCAATATGGTCGCCAGTAGCCATAGGTGGCTGTTTAAATGTAAATTCATTCACTTTAAAAAGCACAAATTAGTTCCTTAGTCATACTAGCCAGTTCCAGGGGCTCAATGGCCACCTGTGGCTAGTGGCTACCATGTTGGACAGTGCAGGATTAGATCGTTCCCATCATTGTAGACACTTCTGTTGGCCAGTGCTGCTCTAGAGGTTGGCTTTGTTTGGTGAGCTTTCTCCTCTCCAGGAAGACATTCTCCTGCCTAAGAGGTGTGTTAAAGTGAGAGAGAAGTCACTAGTTTTGGGCATGGGAGCAGCTTCTGGGAAAAGGCAACCCTCCGCTTGCTGAAAACGGTACTTGCTGGGAAAGGGCAACCCTCCACTTGCTGACCCCAGAGTCTGGTTCTGGCATGCAGCATATTTCCATCTGCCTCCCACACTGACTGTATTTCTCCAAATGAGACTGGGCAAACCCCCAATCTGTGTGGGGCTTATACATTTCCTCAGAAGGCTGTGGTTATTTCTATTGCAGTGTATTCTATCCAAGAATGGTGGTAACCGACATTCATCATGTGTTTGCCCTATGCCATGATGGTGCTAAGTGCTTTCAACACAACAACCCTCCTTTTGATCCTCAAAAACCCCTGTGTACATGGTATACAGAGGAAGAAGCAGAGGTCCAGCAAAGAACTTGCCCATTTTACCAGCCAATGAGTGGTGAACCAGGAATTGGACCCAGGGCCCAGGTATGAGCCATCATCCGTGCTTTTTTTTCTACCAGAGCTGGTCCTAGTTCTGTCCCTACCCCTTGCTGGGTGTTTCCTTTAGGAAAGACACACACTTCAGTTCTCACTTAGCCCTCTCTCCAATGGGAGAAGCTGCTTTCTGTTTTTATAAGGGATTTGTGAGGATCCAGTGTAAGAGTTCAGTGGGGAAAGTGATCTGTGAACTGTAAAGCCTTGTCTGAGTGTCAGGACCCATAACGGGAAAAGAAAAAAAGATGATCAGTACTGTCCTTCAAGTCAGTATTGTGTTGGCTGTAGAATCACCTAGACAGTTTGTTAAGTATACAGACACTCTGGTCCACCCCAAGCAATTCAAACTGTGTAAGTCTAGGGCCAGGCATCTGCATGTATAACAAGAGCCTCAGGTGGGCTAATGCCGGGACTCTTGAGCCCCTCTTTGGAAAATGCTGATTATACATTTCCAGCTTTGGGTCCCCAATCATCCATTTACACATGGGCTGAAGCAAAGCAGAAACTGCTAAGGAGAACCTCTGTCCTGCCTGGTAGAGAGGTAGGTGGCTGGTCCTTTCTCCAGATTCCTCTAGGATCCTCAATATTCAAAGGCAGGTGCCATGACCACCCTACCCTGTGCATAGTTGAACAGAAAGAATTGCTCCTAGTGGGCAACACAGTGCATCATCCAGCATTCCGGGATGAAGAAGCTACCCTGCTGTCCCTACCACCCAAGTCTCACTGTGAACTCATTTGGGAGAAATGGAAGACTGTCTGAAGGATGCATTGTCCTTCAGTTTTTATAAGTCATTCTCCATCTCATTCTCGTTAGAACATCTGAAAGAGGTAAGCTTAGACAGTCTGGTTTGGCTGCGTGTAGAAAGGCTTTTACTAAATTATACTTGGGCATGAGATCCTCAGCTTGCCAAGAAACAATGCTATGGGAAACCCTCATTTAAATGCACTGAAGGGATGCTGTCGAGGACACTACAGCATAACATTTTCTCCTTGTGTGGACCAATGGGGGACATTTCTCTCAGGTTTCAGGTCTAGGACAAACTGAGTTTCCCTTGAACCATCCCTTTGGGTTTTTCTCATAGACACTGAAGTTTGAAGTTATCACATTTAATTTTCCCCCCTTGTTTTGGCTGTTAGGAAGCTTGGAGTCAAATTTGCTATCCACTTCTAACAAGATGTTAAGGGATATGAAGTGCAAATGCTAATCCTACTGCTGACTTTATGTTTTAAAATTTTATGTATTTATTTTAGTGAGCTATGAAGACAACTACCATTTTCAAGGGAAGGGGTGGGGAGTAGAGGGATTGCAGTACACATTCCACAGCAAACAAATTATAACTTCTTTTTTTAGGCACTTCTCTACACCCACGTCCCTCCCTGGAGCTATTTGGGTGGTGGTTTTATTTTTCTGCCCTTATTTTTCCTTCCCTTGGCATCTTCATCTACCATTTTCCATTCTGCCATTGCATGCAATTTTGAAATCTGCTTTAAAACAAGTTTCTTTTAATGAGCCATGCAGTCTCATGAATCTTTGCCTAGAATAGTTATTAATTGTCCAGTAGGTGCCTGAAATTGTTCTAGGTAGCAAGATACCACTACAGTAGTGAATAAACTAGACAGGGTTCTTGTTGTAACAGAGTTTATGTTTGTACCGGGCATTTGGGAAACAGACAATGAACAATAAAACAAATAAATAAAAAATGTAATTTCACAGAGTGGTGAGCTTTGCAAAGGAAACAGAAAATGTATTATGAAAGTAAGGCGCTGGGAAGGAGACATACTAGGTAGGGTGGGAGGGAAAGTCTCTTTCTCCAGAAGGTACTATTTGACCTGAGATCGGAATGAGGAGGAACCAGTCACTCAGAGATCTGGGGAACAGGATTCCAGGCAGAGCAGAGAGCATGTGCAAAGGCCCAGGGACAACTGACAGTGTGCTGTGTTGGAAGAATGTTTGTGCCCACCTGACAACCTCCTAATCAACTCTCAAACCCTTCTCACCTCTGTCTACTTTTTTCTTGATATAATCCCATCACTTTACACCACCACTCAAAGTGAAGGTCAGCCACCTCATGCCCATACTTCTTCTATACCTGTAACAGTTCACACTGAATTGCCTGTAGTGGCTGACAGGCATCATGGCAGCTCCCTCACTGCACTGTAATCACCTGGGGTGACTCAAGGAGGACAAGAATGGGATTTTTCTTCTCTCTAGAACAGTTCCCAGTGCATAGAAAGCACATAGTTTATAAGAAAATGACTAACAGTGGTGGGAAACTATGGGGGGGGCGGGGAAGGGAGATGGGATTAACGGTAGTAAATATCTGTCTGGGGACAGGGAGACACCTCTTATCAATAAGGGTGCCTGAACGAAGCATATTTGTATACCTAATCCTTAACTGTACCCCACGATATCATAATAAAAATATTAATTATAAAACAAAGAAAGCACATAGTTTTATTTCTCAGAAGAAGCCATCGCTCAGCTGACAATGCAGGCACTGCTCAAGCTGAAGCAGCAGCTACACATGTTGGGCAAAGGTACAGTTTTTCCATTTGCAGAGGCCCGAGCTGCCTGTGCTCTGCTTGTGACCTGAATAGATTAGCAGCAGAGAACCAAGTGAGCACAGTCAGCCTCTGCTGGGGAGGAGGGAGCCAGCTGCCTCCTTCTTCTGAAGAGCCCCTTCTGGGAAAGGAATGACTCTTACGGCGGTATTGGATTTCCCTGCAAGATTTATGACCCAATTTAAAGTTATGGGGCTTTTATTAATTATAATAAACACCAATTTCATTACACTTCAACTTCCAAAGAAATTACATACTATGGAAGGGAAATAAAATGTTAGTTTTGTGCTAATGCCAGGCACACATTAGCTGGCTGGGCACCAAGGAGACCATGTTTCTGTTGGCTGCTCAGTTGGTGCAGAGGAAGGGGCATTTTGGAAGGAAGATCCCGAGGAGCTCTTTCAAGGATTTAAATCCAAGTGGTCAAAAACAATGGAAATGAGCTTCACTGCCATGCAGGGCTTACAGGACCACTTCTTTTATGAGGAGCTGTACTAAAGAATGCATTCTGGGTCCTGAGTTCTAGATCTGTCTGTCTCTGACTTGCTGTGTGATGTCAAGTAAGTTACTTCTCCTCTCTGGGCCTTGATTTTCTCAGCTTAAAATGGAGACTTGACTTAGGTCAGGTATGGCAAATAGATTCCAATTTATAGGAAGAGGTCATCTATAAGGTTATTTTGAGAAGGATTCTAATATTTGATCTGAGTTCCTGAGAAAGAGCAGTATGATCAGTTAGCAGTATCAGCTAGGGGCTCAAATTAGGAGATTGGGGGGTCATAGGTTGGATATTCACTATTCCAGGGCTTGCTGATCCCAAAGATGGAATCTGCATTTTTAGTTTAATTTAAGGCTGTGTAGCCAGCTAGTAGCAGACCCAGACAAAATCTCAGAATCCTGGATTCTTAGTCCGGAGTCCCTATTGATAGAATAGGAATAGTGGATCATACGTCACATGGTGTTGGAAGGCTCCAGTGGTGCTACACATGGCGTGTGCTTTGCAGTAGAAGACACTCAACGATCACTGTGCCCAAACTTCTGCATTTCCATCCCATCCTCACACAACCATGGTGCTTAGTGGCTCTCTCCATTTGGTGAGGGTTTTAGAGATCTGTTCTTCCAAAGCCTCACCTCCGTCCACACTGGGTACATAGGCTTTTTCAGCTACCTGCCCCTTGGAGCCCGAGAGACTGCAAAAGGAGAATTTTGTTTTCAAAATTCTCCTGTTTTCAAAGCAGACTGTTTTTAGGTTTTATTGTTATGGACTCTCCAATTCTGTGCTACTTTTACTTTTGCTGGGGAATGGAAAATATTTTGACACTTCTGGGATGATGGGGTTTGATGAACCCCCTAAGGGGGTGGAGAAGAGGATTCAGCAACTTTGTACAATTGCTTCCTGCCAGATGTGAAATTAAGCTTCTGGGTGCAAACCCAGAGTACATTTGGATAATGGGTGGGAAAGCCTGCTGGGCTTACGAGGAGGAAGAAGAGATGAGGGGAGGACAGACTGAGAAGCTGTGTGTGTGCATGTGTGCGCACATGGGTGCACACACTCGCCAGGCCTTATGATGTTCCAGTATTATGTATTTCTGAATAGAGAACATATACTGGGAGAGTGAGTAGTTTCCTCCCTCATTCCTTCTCTGATGCCACCATTGTGAGAATTGCATCCACATCGCTGAGTGGTTACTCAGACCTGAGTTTGAATTCCAGTTTCAACACTTCCTAGCTGTGTGGACTTGGGCAAACTTGGATTAAACTCAGTTTCCTCATTGGCAAAATAGGGTTAATAAACATCAGGGTAGATAATGTATTGGTATTTTGCCAGTGAGTAGGTGAGAGAAGTGCTATATTCAAGGCATTTTGGTATTGACTTGTTTTCAGCTTAGCCTTAAGTCATTGCATGACAGTGAACAAGACACTGAGTCTTGCTGGGCCTCAACCTTCCCAGCAGTCTACGAGGGAGTTGAACTGAATAAGCTCCCAGGCCCTTCTAGTTTTGACCATTGGTGTAAATGATAAACATTGTCTGAACTCCTGGAGTACATGGAGGATGCCCTCCATCATCCTAGTGCATGGACTATTCTAAGGAATGCTTTCCACTGCCCACTCTACAATTCTGGCTCACACTAGGTCTTCTGGGTTTAACATCCAAGTTCTGCGTTGACTAAATGTGTGGCTATGAGCAAGCCACCTATGTTCTCCAGTTCTCTCTTAGAATCTAATCATTTTGAGTAAGTGGGGGTTAGTGGCAGTATTGTGGCAAGCATTGAATGATTTATTCCATGTCACATGTCTAACACCTTGCCTGGCTGGTAAGTACAGTGTGACCTGCCATTCCTGGCTGGTAGTGTCCAGTTGAAGGACAGAGATCCCTGTGTATAGTAGAATGTACTTCTCTTAAGGAAAGTGGAGCGAAACCTGCCCCTTCGGGGACTGCCTAGTTTAGTTGGAGCCAACAAACAAATAGCTTTTTAAAAATCTTCATAATTCAAGCATGGTTGATACCTGGATGTCTTCCCAGGATGAGTTGGCCTGGTGGAGAATCTTCTCTGATTACCCTCCACCACGCTGTGATTTGGTGTCTATCCCAAAATACTGAGATTCTCTTTAAATTATATCTTAGGAGATAGAACAGGTGTGATGCATGAACATGGACTCTAGACTCTCTAAAACCAGAATTCAAACCCGGAATCCACCTTTTAGTAGGTGCATTAATTTGCAGCCGTGACACAATATCTCTGAGTCTCAGTTTCTTCATATGTAAAATGGAGGCAACAGCGGTTGTTCTGGCAGGGTAATTATGAGGACCAAATCAGAAAATGCAAAGCATTTAGCATGCAGTAGGTGCTTAATAGGAGCAATATTTTCCAAATATGAATTGCTGCTCTGTTTATATTGTTATCCTACTAATATTTAATTGCCTCTAGGCAAAGATATGATTTATTTATATTCCTATTCTTTTCTGCCTTGGAGGCTAGTAGAGGGCAGATAAATGCACGAACAAGAGCTCTGTCTACTTAGTCTGTCTGCAGGCCAAGGGTACGTATTTTTTTCTTGGTCTGAATGTTCCTTCCCCAAGGAGGGTATCTGGCAAGCCAGTGCAGAAATGGAAGCCACTTCTGTAATATTCCTCCCCTTTCCCATCGCCAGCTTTATTTTCCCCACTGGTTCAATCCATTCCATTGGATATTGTCTTTGGGGGAATCTTCCCTCCCTGCCAGCCCAAGTAAGTTCTGATTTTGCATATGCAGAGAGTCAAGTGACTCTGCAACAGCCAGGGGATGAATATTCATTGTCAGTTCTCAGCTGTGCACCGGACAAGAAATGCTGACAGAGAAGGACGGGCAGGGTCTGCGCACTTGGCCCGCAGCGGCTCAGAGCTCCTTGAGGATGCATTAGCCTAACGGCCTGGTTCCTGTCAGAGGCTCTCTGTGGCTTTGTGAATTCTGTCAGTCCCCCTTTGCCTTCAGGGGTGGGTCCAACCCAGCCATAACAGAGCCTTGGTCCCCTAGGTGTCTCACTAATCTGAATCCTCTTAGGGCTTATGTGCCGCATAACAGGAAATGGTTTACCTGATAGATTACAATCCACAGTGCCTCCCCTTTGGCTCCAGCCTAGAAGGCAACACTCACCTTGTACTCCACGGGCATGGCACCCCTGGGGTCATACAACATGGTGACCCTGCCCCCACCCATAGCTCACTTTTCGGCCTTCTACAGGAGCCAGATGTCCTTGCTGGAAATGAACCAGATATAATAAAGGAGAAGGTAGTTGGTTCTATTGATTTAGAATCTTGAGATGAGTAGGGGCATTAGGATTATGAAGTTTCACTAAAACTCCCCAGAAGATGCGCAGGGGCAGGCACATTGGGAAATCAGGGTTGCACCATGTTAAGGGGATATATGATCACTGAATGGGCTATCTGCATGTCGTCAGTAGAAGGACTTTGAAAAGGAGAGATTTTAAGCTATTATTCCAAGTACTATCTGTCAAAATGAGACTCACTCAGACCACTTCCTCCTTCCAACTTCATTGATATTCTGCACCGCATCTGTCAAATGGCCTTTCATTGCTCAAAAAAAAAATGTTTTTGTCCAAGAGTCTCTCTTTCCTTCCCTCTGCACTTCATGTTAAACTTTGTATTGTGGCATCTCACCCCACCATACTGTGCTGTTTAAGGACAAAGACCATGTCTTAATCATCTTTGTGCTCCCATAACATAGTACGGTATCTACTATGTGGTGGTATTCAATGAATGGTTTTGAATGGAACGAAATGTGTCTTTATCCAGATTTCTCTAATTGGTTCATATTGACTTTAGCTAGAAATCAAGTTTGAAGCCATTTACAATACACAAAAGTCATGGCCGTAAAGTGGTAAAACTACATTTGCAACAAAATGTACCCATATGCTTCAAAGGGTGTTACATTTCAAAATAGTTAATATATTTGGAAGGCTATATACCACTTCCAACAATATTGCTTTTGCTCAGATGTATCTGAAATTCTAGTTTCATAGCTATTGTCTTCTAGCTGAAGGGCTCGGCTGGAGACCATGGGAGCGGGGAGCCCACCAGTGGCTGGAAGTTCCAGGAAAGGAGTCTGTTGTGTGAATGATTTTTGCAACCATGAAAACAAGTCTGAGAATGAGGACAGCTGGAAGTGGATTTACACCAGAGATGCTATGGTGGAAACTGAAGATGGAGGATGAATATAGGTTATTGGGGCAGTTGTGGTAATGGGGGCCAGTTATTCCCAAACTTGAGGAGGTGGTGCTGGCAAAATGCTGTGGGTCAAATAGATGGAGATATATTTCCCCTGCAACTATACAAGATACTGGCAGGGATTCCAAATAAGAAGACATTTAATCTCAGACATTTAATCTCATTTTATCCCCAGGTGAGGTACTCTGCTCATATTTCTTTCTTTCTCTTCCTTTTATTTGCAGTAAGCCTAGACTTACAGAAAAACTACAAAAACAGCACAGAGTTCATGTATACCCTTACCTGGCTTACCCGGATGTTAGCAGCATACATAAACCCAGTGCAATGACCAAAACCAAGAAATTAGCATTGCTGTTCTATTAACCAAACTATAGACCTCATTAGAATTTTGTCAGTTTTTTCCATTAGTGTCCTTTTTCTGCCTTAGGATCCAAACCAAGGTTCCACATTGACTTAGTTGGCATGTCTCTTTAGTGTCTTCCAATTTGGGACTTCATTTCATTCTTTTATTGTCTTTTATGACCTTGGCAATTTTGATGAGTATTAGTCAGTCATTTTGTAGAATGCCTCTCAATTTTAAGAAAATACAAATCATTGATAGGTGATAGGGTGCACAAGAGTACCAGCTTCCCATCTTTATAGTCACATCTTACTTTGACGCAAATAACTCAAAATGTCTCCCCTCACCATCTCCTCCAATGCCTTTTGTCTGTTTGCCAAATTCACTTTCATTCCTCAAAGGAGAAAAAACAACGGAAGTCTGAGTCCAAGTTCTGCGGAGACTCCCAAGGGAAGCTGTAGAGATGTTTTCGGCAGAGGCAGCATCATATGAGTATTTCGCCTCCTCATCCTAGCTCAGCCACATAATGGGGCGAGACTATTGCCAGCTGTCAGCATGAGGAGGGAGAAATGAAGCTGAAACTCAGGGTGGACTCTTGGAGTGAGCCTCAGGAAGATGTGAGAACCAAGCGAGTGTGGCAGAAACTGGAAAGTGGTCAGGCTCTAACATGGACAAAGCAGGAGGGAGGCTCACATCTGTGCAGTGCACGCCTGAGAAAGGGGCCAGAAGAAGGAGACAGAACGAGGCTGGGGAGGGGTGACGGGCATGTGAAGATGGGGATTAGCTCTGGTAAAGAAGCCTAAGTCCCCTTTCTTCAAGAGGGGGCCCAGCATCAGATACACAAAGGGAGCGTTTTGTTCAAATTTCAAACCCTAAAACTTGTATTCAAAGTTCAATCACAATACTATTCTTCAACATGCATTATAGATGTCTTCAGGTTTTGCATATAAGCTTGTATCTTCCTTCTGCCTTACACCAGCATTTAATTTACTTGACACAACGGTGCAGGTTATGAGCCTTACAATTTCAGGGTAGTCTACATGAATAGAGCTCTGTGGAACTGTGTAGTGCACAACATACTCAGTTGTGCCTTACAATTTCAGCGTAGTCTACATGAATAGAGCTCTGTGGAACTGTGTAGTGCACAACATACTCAGTTGTACAGAGTTCTGATGGTTAATTGAATGAGTAAACAATGCAATACTTTAGGGGGCTGGGGACGCAAATCCTACCTTAATTTCCAGAAGCTTAATGACTTCCTGGTAACATGACTATGGCAATCCCTTTCTCCCAGGGTTAGCATACATTTCAAAAATTAACCTAGATGACACATGGTAACTCAGCACATAGTAGTTCCTTTTTTTCCTCACCACCCCCACCACACATTAATACATATCTATGTGTGTTCTTCACCCATAGACACTGGGGAAAATGCTCTATCTTTGTAGGATCCCCCTTCCCTTCTCAGGGGAAGGCCAGGTGAGGAGAAACTGCTGAGGCCAGATGATAAGGCTGCTGAGGGAATGGAACTGGTGTGTGTTTCCCAGCCAGGCATATCTGGGGAGAGCAGTTACTACCACCCCATCCCCCAGATAGAGTCTCCTGGGACAGATCCACCAGGGAAAGTTATTAGTGATTTTGCTTTCTTATTCTGAAGATGATTCCTTAGGACCTCTCCTGGGACACCCAGGCCCCAGTGGAGCATGCAGCTATAAGAATGTACATCCAGCAAACACCCCATCCACGTGCCCTCCTAACCCTGAGAATCCGTATGTGCTCATTAAAATAAATGCATCATTGTGTATTATTATTTACTGCTGGGGTGGGAATAAAAATCTAAATACTAACTGTATTCTTTTGACTCATGATACATTAAAAAAAATTCCCTCTTAGGTTATTCATCAGCCTAGTGAAAAGTACTTAACCTCAAAACAGCAATGCTTGGTCTATTTTCATAGAATTTTCTTACCAAAGTGCAATAAAGACTCACTAATAGACAGTTTTATACATACCCAGTGAGGTGTAAGCAGCCCATAAGACATTGAAGAGGTGTGGGGGAGCATCTAAGGAAGAAGGTAGCTGCCCATATAACCATTTAACTGCTGCATGGGCTGTGCTGTCAGCAGCAGCTAACTCCTACCCTTTGTAGGAGGCTGCAAATTTCCACCTGAGAGCACAGTGCGTGATGAGTATTCCTTTAACCAGCCTTGGTTGAAGACAGTAGGAGGTGGTACAAAGCAGTCTGGAGCTACAGGGAGACTGCCTCACGGCTTCCAGGCTCCCAGTTCTTGGCTGTGGCTCTTTGGACTTTGGTGCCTCTGTTGTACGTTAGGCTCAAACAGACTCAGCAAGTTTCCCGCTGGGGTGACATCCTTTGCAGGTGTACCACCAGGACTGAGACCTGCCTTTTTCTCCTCTGACCTGCCATCTCCTTTCCTCCTCTCCCTGGCTCTCAGAGTCCTTTGCACTCCAGCCTGTGCCTCGCTTTGGGGGTCTCTTTCTCGCCATTCACTCCTGCCTCTGCTTACTTATGCCTCTTGCCTAGACTTACGCCCTCCTGATTTCTGCAATTGTAGCAGCAACAGTGGCCACAGTAGGTTCTGGAAGAGGAATCTTCCCTTCAGCAGCCTTATCATCTGGCCTCAGCAGTTTCTCCTCACCTGGCCTTCCCCTGAGAAGGGAAGGGGGATCCTACAAAGATAGAGCATTTTCCCCAGTGTCTATGGGTGAAGCCCGGGTTAGGGGAATTCTCCTATGTGGGCCTGCCTTTCTCCATTCCTCCCCTCTTCCTCCCTTCTTGATTATGTAGCACCTACCATATACTTAGAATCAAGTTCAGCATTGGGAGTAAAAACAAATAAAAAATAAGAATAAGACACAGTACCTACAAACTCACATTGCAGTTAGGAAAGCAGGTTGAAGAATGAAGAGTTAGAAAAACCATGGGATAAGCACCATGAAATGAGAGGTCTGAACAAGCTCATCCCCAGAGTCCCCTTAAGTTCCAGAAATACAATGGTATAGAATTCTGATGGTATAGAAAATACTGTGATATTGGTAAATAGAGGTACAGTGATATTGACTTGGTTTCCAGGACTTTGTAAAGTTGTCTTGGCAGCTTTGTTCTCCTTTGTTCTGCTCAGAAGTACTGCTTTTCTAATCAGTCCTACATTTGGCCTCTGGCTCTCGTTTTCAATTGTTTAGTGACAGTGATATGGTGACTATTGGGTGTGGTGGCTAACACCTATACTCCCAACAATTTGGGAAGCTGAGGTAGGATGACTGCTTGAGCCCAGGAGGTCGAGACCAGCCTGGGGAATATAGCAAGATCTTGTCTCTAAAAAAAAAAGTATATAGGCCAGGCTCAGTGGCTCAATAATCCCAGCACTTTGGAAGGCAAGCCGTATGGATTGCCTGAGACTGCGTATTTGAGACCAGGCTGGGCAACTTGATGAGACCTCGTCTCTACAGTAAATAAAAAATTAGCTGGGCTCAGTAGCATGTGCCTATAGTTCTGGCTACTTGAAAGGAGGAGGCAGAAGGATCGCCAGAGCCCAGCAAGTTGACACTGGGGTGGCCCTAAGTATGCCACTACACTCCAGCCTGGACGACAGAGTGAGACTCCAACTCAAAAATAAATAAATAAATGGATATAAATCCCAGAACTTTGGGAGGCTGAGGTGAGGGGATTGACTGAGCCCACGGATTCAAGACCAGCCTGGGCAACTTGGCGAGACCTCATCTCTACAATAAATTAAAAAAAGTAGCTGGGTATGGTACTGCATGCTTGTAGTTCCAGCTACTTGGAAAGCTGAGGCCGAAGGATCACTTGAGCCCAGCAGGTCGAAGCTGCAATGGCCATGAGCGTACCACTGCACTCCAGCCTGGGCAACAGAGTGAGACTCTGACTCAACAAACAAACAAACAAACAAAAAAACTGTTTAGACTTTTTTTTTCATGTGTCTTTATGTATGGCAGAAAATGGAAAAGCTAGAGATCAACTTCGCAGACTGTTTTATACCTGGGCATCTGGCTATGAAGTAGGTTCTTTAGTTTGATACACTTGTACAAGACCTAAATTAGAATAGGAGTTCTCAGGGGAAAAGTCAGGGCAGATCCTGGGAGTGGGCGAGGAGGATCTACTGCAGCAGGAGGTGTGATTCTGAGGACAAGGAATCGTTACTGTAAGCTTATCCTGTTCCTTCAGCCCTACCAATTATTTTATAAGCTACCTAAAACCTGGTAATAAATACCTTTCCCTTCAACTACCAAGAGTTGTTTCTATTAAGTGCAGCTAAGCCTTAACCAACAGAGCACCTGGAAAAAAAGCAAATCCAACATAACTGTATAAAATCCAGTTTACACTAAAATAAACTAGGGGGCATAAAAAATGCACATCTTCCCATTTAGCTAATGCCAGAGCTCCTAATTTTGAGGTTACCTCTGTTTTAAAATAGATATCGAAATTCCAAAGAAGTATGTCCATTTTGCATGGTAGTGGATATGATGACATATCTTTGTCCTAACCTTACGGCTTTGTGTCCAGCAGGTAGGGCAGTGGCCAGACATGTGCATCCCACGCTAAGCTGAGGAATGCCAGACTCATTCTCCAAGAGTCAACGCAAGACAGTCAACATCTAGGTTTTCTATCCATGGGTAACAGGTTTCCGATCACTGGGCCAGAGTTTACTAGAAACCTGTGTTTTGGGGGGAAAACCATAAGACCCCAATTCTTCAAAGAGTATAATATAAGAGCAGACATTCAACCAGAATTGTTAAGAGGCTGCCATTTCCCCAAATGCATCAATTTCTAGAAAATTTATGTCAACTCCATCTGTAGAAACAAACAACACAACAAGCATCTTGCCACTTTCTACATGGGATGTTTGTCCCTGTTTGCATTCCCCAATAGTTCAGAAATATTTTGTATTTCAAAAATAATAAATATAAAGAGAAGAAATTCTTGACAGAGCAGCATTCATTCTATTGGCCCATCTCCTGAGACCTTTGACTTTGCAAGAATATTTTAGTTTCAACCTTTCTCCTAGGTACCATAAACACTGCAGTATCAATTTATTCCTTTCCAGCAGTCATAAAAATTATCCCCCTTATTTCTCAAAACCGTGGCAAATTAGCACCTTTGACCTTCTTTTTCTCAGGCCCTGTATTTCTCTCATGGTTGCAGACACATGAACAATTTATGATGCTTCATGGAGGGCTCTCCTTTCTTGCATGCTGATAGAAAGTTCCAGCCAGCAATCTCCATACTAATCTGTCCCTCTGCTTATCTCAAGTCTGTAGAAATCAATCCAAAGTAGCATTTCTCAAAATGGGTTTTATAGAGCACCAGGTCTATGAAATGCTATTAGGTGTCCCACAAATAAAGTCTTTTGTAGCCAAATAAGTTGGGAAAACACTGCATGCTTTGGATTTCAGAACACATATTTGCATATTAAAGGCTCTGCTAAATCCTATAGTAAAGAGACTTATTCAAATTTGTTTAGCCTAGAATTTCTCAGTTTACTTAAACATGGAGGGCTTTCTGTTTGCTTCCCAGCTATTAACATTCTGTACAATAGTGTTCTGTGGGCACCAGTTTGAGTAGATGATGACATTTAGAAATAGAAAGTTGAGTTACATAACCACGGGTTTGGACAAGAGATGAGATTCCAATTTCCAAAAAGCACCTGCTGCTGCTGATGAGGCTCACAGCCAGGGGGCTTGGGATTGAGTCCAGGAAGAGGGCTCAAGCTGCTCAAGGTTGGACTTGAAAAAGAGTGCAGGACTAAATCTGCAGCTGGGGTCTAAAGAATTACAGCTGTGGTTATGGAAAAGAGGCAGAGTCTCGCTACTGAAGTGTGGTCCCAGACCAGTAGCATCAGCATCTTGGGCGCTTGCTAGAAATGCAGAGTCTCAGGCATCACCCTAGACCTATGGAATCACTATCTGCAAGTTAGCGGGACCCCTAAATAATTTTATGTACATTAAAAATTGAGAACCATTGATGTTAAGCTGTGGTTCTTTATCCTGCCTGCACTTTAGAATTATCCAAGGAACTTTAAAAATATAGTTATCTGGGACTCTTCCCCAGAGATTCTGACTCAGATGTTCTGAGGCAGAGCTACAGCAACTGGGCTTTCTAAAACTCCTTATCATGCAACCAAAGCTGAGAACATTGGTCTAACCCAGAGGAGTGCCATAGGTAATGAGATAAGATTTTGGAGTCTCAGGAGGCCCCAGAGGAGCCACCACTTTCAGGCTTTTCCACACCCCTCTTGTTGAAACCGATGAATGCTGCCTTTGGAAACAGTGGCATGGTTCACTATGTTGAGTTAGAACCATCCAA
Source organism: Carlito syrichta (assembly GCF_000164805.1). Taxonomy (NCBI): domain Eukaryota; kingdom Metazoa; phylum Chordata; class Mammalia; order Primates; family Tarsiidae; genus Carlito; species Carlito syrichta. Next base: position 12,471 of record NW_007232661.1, on the reverse strand, counting down.
AGAGCATCCACAATCTTCTGGGAGAACTCAGCACAGATGCTGTCAGATGCAAGGGCTGCATTCCCTTCCAGGCTCGGTTACTATAGTGACCTCTTCCCTAAAGTGATTTAGGAGTTGTACCACCGCATCTTCTCCAGGTGTCAAAATGTTGTCAGAACAACACCTTCTTGCAGGAAGGTATGCATGCCAAGTAGAAGGCTATCAGCCTTAACTACAGAATACTCCCTTATGAGAAGTTGGTCGGAGTCACCTTCACATCTTCAGATGGGTGGGAATCTTGGGGTATGTAGAGAATCACAGAGAGAGGAATCATCTCAAATGCGCACAGGCTTGGTAACCCATCACTGGTCACAGGTGTTTCTTATGGGATAAAAATAGTTAAGTGTATTAAGTAGTTCCTGCAGTAAGCAATTTGCTTGAGCTGTCTAATTTAAGACTATTTTTTTTTCCACCAGAAGGTAACTATTAGTGTTTCTCCGTTTGGGAAAGTAAATCAAGGCTCATGGCAGGTAAATATTTTCCTGACTATTAAGTGGTGGAGCTGGAATTGGAATTCATACTAGAATGACTCTAAAGCCCATGCTCTTTCCACTGCACTAGTAACTAGAGCATTCAAAAGGCACTGCCCCTCACAGACACACAGACCAGACCTGGTTCAGATGCAGGGTAGACACGACTAATCCCACATCTCACTGAAAATTCTGATATTGGACAACTGAAAAATTCTCATTCACCAGAAGTTAGAGCTACCTATCAACCCATGTAATGTTTTAACTCGCATCATAGCCCATCCTCTGCTTCTGGCTTCAGAGACATGTGCTGACATAGATAAGGAGTACTCGGTGCATGTACTCTAAAAGAGTGATGTGTGAGGACAGATAATATGCAAAGTAACGATGCCAGAGAGAGTAAAATGCTAATATGGAGCTTGAATTTGTAGATACAGGATTCAGTCAACTACCCATTATCTGCAATTGTAAACAGGAGAAAGGTGGTTGTCACTGGTATGTTCTGAAGCTGGTCCCCATCCTGCTGGTATGTGGAAATAGCCTGCTATCAGACACATGGCAGAATGACCAGGGATGGTTCTGAAAGGTTGGCTGCAGGTTGTTGTTCTTAAAAGAAGCTGACACTTGGCTGACATCTACTCCCTTGTCAGGTGCTTGGATGCCTTTTCCAACCAGGACACCTATGACTATTCTGAAAAGTTCACCTGGTAAAGCTTGGGCCTCTTATCAGGGTTGAGCAAGTATTCCACCCTCTAACATTCTGGACAGCTTAGAGGAGAGACTGGCCTAGTGGAAATACACTAGTTCTGAGGCTCAGCATGTGTCTTTTTTTCACTTATGTGAAACTAGTTGGTACTTTAACAGGTTCAAGGTGAAAGCACAAATCTCCCTCTTCACTTCATTTTGTATAAACACCTGGAGGTATATTCAGACCACACTGCTGACAAAACAGTTTATTACCCAAACTCTCTTGAGACTATTCATTTCATTCACCCTCTCCTACAGGACTGTTGGAATGTAAGTATCTTATAAGACACTCTACATTTCTCTAAGATTTTGTATCATTTAGGTGAAAATAGATGTACCATCAGCCCTGTGGCTTTGGCATCAAGACCTGCTGGGATCTTAACAAGAAGACTGACCAGTTGGCATTGAGCAGGCCATGGATAGAATGACTGCCCTGGATGTCAAGACTTGAATTTTAAACTAAATAATCCGTGGGCCATGCCTAAGTTGGGGCATCACTGACTTGACTGATGTTCCATGGTGTATGATTTCTTGGGCAGGATCTTTGCAACTGGGTGAAAGATAGTCTTGGGTTTTAGGTTCTGTCTAGGATGTAATCAGTCTCTAACAAGGGTTGGCTATATAGAACTAAGATTTAGTCCTTGGTAGAAGAGGCCTGGCTAAGATGAGACAAGGAGTCAGGATCTCAATCCAACAGGATGGGCATCAGGGCAATGGGAATGGATGGGAAACCAAGAACTCTAGAAGCAGAGGCCCTGTTTTATGCCCTTGTCCCATAACGGTATATGTGATGCAGTCTACAGCTCAGTGGGCACTGAGATCCTAGGACTTAGGCAGCAAGACAACTGCAGCCCCCTACCCTTGAGGGGGGGTGGAGTGTCTTGAGCTCTAGTTTTCTTTGACATAGACAATGGGCAAGAGTGAACCTTCAGCAAAGAAGAGTTGGATGGTACAGAGGCTGGCAGCCTCACTTAGCAATTGCCTTCAGTGGTGCTCCATTTTCTTGCTTCTCCCAACTGATTTTTCTGCCTGTTTCTCAATGGTCTCTAAAAATGATCTCTCTTTGTCATCTAGTTTGCTTTCCATGTGACCCATCACTCATTCTCCCTTTGGTACCATTTACCATTCCTCTCTGCCATGAGCACCCTAGGCTCATCTCAGCTTTGCTCAAAGTCTTCATTCAATTTGTTTGTTTCAGGAATTCTTTTCTTTCTTCTGGATGCCTCCCCAAGTTGTATATCGTCAAGGCAATGTAGAGATCTGTCTCTTTCATAAACCCTGTATCCACTGCTGCATTCAGCTGATTACTTTGTTGTACCCTTGAATGATTAGAGTGTTTTCACAGTGTACCCTAAAACTGGGATTTTAATTCTGTACCACCTTTAATTGTAGACTCTTATTTAATGTCATCCTTCTCATTCTGCTCAATTCAACAAACGTTTATTGAATATGGACAATGGGCCTTGTTATTATGTTGAAGACAGTTCTTGCAAACATGAAAATAGTACCTACTCAGTGCAGGGAAATTTTTTCCCTCACACTGGATTTTTAAGTTTCTTTCATAGTACAACATGCTAGTACTCACTGGACACTGAGTTCTCACAGACTGTGCTGAAAATTTTCCCATTATCTTGTTTACTGCTTACAGAGATCCAGTGTGCACAGTGGCCTTCCATCACTCTCCGCCCTGGAACTCCCTTTGAGAAAATCTGCCCATGATCCACTCTCGTGGCCACTGACCCCATAGCCATAATGGGTGGGCAGTAGGCCACATGGTCTGGTCTATTAGTCCCCCACTCTTAGTCAATCTTCTGACTAAAGCTGGACCAATCAGATTGTCTTTATTTGGTATTAGAAATGTGGGATACAAAATTCCAATGACCACTGGGGCTTATGATGACATAGACCCAGGAGTCAAGGAGTATCTATTTTGTGTCATGTGCACAGAGAAGCAGAGGGGAAGTGGAATGAATTAGCAAAAACACTGAGAAAAGCAGGGGGAAAGAGAGAAGAAGAAAGATAGATGGAGAAGGGAAAAAAGACGAAGAGATCAAGAAAGCATAGTCAACTCCATTCATAACATCATCTCAGTTCATGATTCCAGTCCCTGTGAGGACTGGCAGTACTTTTTGCTCTTGAAACACATACCACTAATCTTTCCAATAGTTTCTGGCTTAACAAAGTTGGCGTTAATGGGCTACTATTACCAGCAACTATATACCCCTGACTAAAATGCACTACAAGAAACATTATCATCCCATTTTACAGATTAAGTATTGAGCAGTGTATTAGAATCCAAAGGCCTGCTTTCAATTTCCTGTTATAATCA